>NC_134398.1:67976782-68276782 GCF_050003625.1 Haematobia irritans | reverse complement strand
GTCACGGTTTTGCGGCCGTAATTTCGCACCATATTTTTCCAGTGAGGGCCGGGATCCCAAATTGTTTCAGATTATTTCCAGTTATGTTATTTGATACTGTCACCTGTAACTTATTATCCTTTTCCTGTTCCCTAAGACGTTGCTTAAAGTTGATGTCGTTGGGGCATATTTCATCAAGTTCTGGTAGTCTGGATAACATATCCGCGACTAAATTATCTTTCCCTTTTATGTAGTATATCTTCGATGTAAGTTGAGCAATGTATTCTAAGTGACGAGTTTGTCGCGGCATTCGGTCTGCTTTTGAAGTCAGGGCAAACTTTAGAGGCTTATGGTCTGTGAAGATTACGAAGTCTCTTCCTTCTAGAAAGTGTTTAAAATGTTTGATGGCGGAATATATTGCTAGTAACTCCCTGTCGAATGTTGAATATTTGTATTCAGCTTCCGACAACTTTCGGGAGAAGTAGGCTAGCGGTTCAACCAATCCTCTTGTGTTTTGTTGTAACACTGCTCCTATGGCCACATTTGATGCATTTACTGCTAAGCTTAAATGTGAGGACTTGTTGAAGTGTATTAACAAAGTTTGCTTCGAAAATGTATGTTTTAATGCCTCAAACGCTTTTGTGCGTTCTTCACTCCATACGAGACCTTTCGATTTTGTGTTAGAAGCCTTGGTGCTCATTGCATGGAGTGGTGATAGGTGTTTTGATATCATTGGTATATATATGTGGTAATAGTTCTCCATTCCAATGAATTTGTGCAACTTCGTCAAAGTCTTCGGTTTTTCATACGATGTAACTTTAACGCGTTCTTCTGAAGGTTTGATCCCTGCTGCAGATATTTGGTACCCTAAAAACTCTAAACCAGGGCTGTGGAGCCGGAGCCGGAGTCGGAGTCTTGGAGTCGGAGTCTGAAGATTTTGCTGGAGTCGGAGTCGTAAAAATTTTGCTCGACTCCGACTCCGGCTCAACCAAATTTTTTAAAACACTTCACATTTTTGTAACTAAGCAAGTTTTTACGCAAATTAGTTTCCATTACGTTATTCATTCGATCAATGTACAGCATGATTGTAAATGAAAATCAACTTCCAATTACGGCTATCTTTTGATGTTTCCTAGAATGTTAGACTAGAAGATGGGCTGTATCGATCCATTTTAATACCCGAAATTATTTTTTTTTACATTTTATTTTAAGGCCATATACATATGTTGAATATTGGCAGACAATTTTTTCAATGTTGTTTTTTATAGAAAATTTTGTCAAAATGTTATTTCTATAAAAAGTTTTGTCAAAATTTTGCTTCTATAGCAAATTTTGTCAAAATTTTATTTCTATAAAAAATTTATTCAATATTTTATTACTATAGAAATATTTTTTCTATAGAAAATTTAGTCAAAATTTTATTTCTATTGAAAATTGAGTCAAAATTTTGTTTCTATAGAATATTTTGCAAAATTTTATTTCTATAGAAAATTTTGCAAAAGTTTGTTACACAAATTTTTTTTAAATTTTATTTCTATTGATATTTTATTTCTATAAAAATTTTAGGCAAAATTTTATTTCTATAGAAAAATTTTCCAAAATTTTATAGTAATAGATTTTTTATTAGAAAATTTGGTCAAAATTTTATTTCTATAGAAAATTTTGCCAAAATTTTATAGTAATAAATTTTTTTATTAGAAAATTTTGTCAAAATTTAATTTCTATAAAAAATTTGTCAACATTTTGTTTCTGTAGAATATTTTGCAGAATTTTGTTTAATACACAAAAATTTTTCTAAAATTGTATTTTTATTGATAATTTTTTCAAATTTTATTTCTATAAGAAAAAAATTGTCAAATTTTATTTCTATAGCAAATTTTCTCAAAATTTTTTTTCTTACTGATGCTCACTTCTATAAAAAATGTATTCGAAATTTTCTTACTATAGAAATATGTTTTTCTATATAAAATTTAGTCAAAATTTTGTTTCTATAGAATATGTTATTTTGCAAAATTTTATTTCTATAGAAAATTTTGTTTGCTACACATTTTTTTTAAATTGTATTTCTATTGATAACTTTTTCAAACTTTTATTTCTATAAAAATGTTTGCCAAATTTTATTTCTATAAAAATTTTATTCAAAATTTTATTTCTATATATTTGGTCAAAATTTGATTTCTATAAAAAATTTTGCCAAAATTTTATTTCTATAGAAAATTTAGTCAAGATTTTGTTTCTGTAGAAAATTTTGCAAAATTTTATTTATTAGACAAAAATTTTTCCAAAATTGTATGCTCACTGATGCTCACTGCTAAGTCGAAAACTTGTAGAAATGACTCAAATTTTCAAATTTTTCAAAGAATGAATCATAAATGCATTTTTGCGAAATTGTCTAAACAATTATAAATATTTCCCAAATTTTATCAAAATGTAGATCTAAATACAAAGTTGTGCAGAGTATATTATAATCGGCCCGCCCGACTTTAGACTTTCCTTGCATTTTTATTGTTTGTTAAAATTGTGTTACGTCCCATAACGTTAGATTTAAATTTAAAGTACACAGATTTTGTAGAAGTATATACAATTTTGTCTAAATCGATTCAGATTCAAATTCATGCATATGGGAATATAAACCTTTATATACCTCGCAACAAATTTAAAGGATTTGAGATAGTATCAATAATTTTGGTCCACAAATACATATACTGTTGGTATCTTCTCATATTATGATGGGTATTTATATCATTATTTTATTTATTAAACATTGCCCTAAATTTGAAATATAGAGTTCAATTGGCATCTAATGTGAAATTAAGATCTTTTTTTGCACACATAAATAAATATGATACTTTATATCGATCCACTTACGGTACCCCCACAATAGAACTTCAAATTAGTGGAATTGAAATGAGATTTAGTTATATTACCCGGAGTCGAGCTGATGAAAAATGCTGGAGTCGGAGTCGAGCAAAATTGGCACGACTCCACAGCCCTGCTCTAAACTCGAGACCTCGAATACACTTTTTTCGGCTTTTATGTTAAGATCGTATTTTTCCAGACGCTCAAATACAGTTCTTAGATGTCTCATATGATGACTTTCGCTAGCGATTAAAACGTCGTCGATATATGCGAAAGCAAAATCGATTCCGAAGAGTTCCTCGTTAATGAATCTTTGGAATCTTTGGAATGTTTGTGAACTGTTTCTCAGTCCAAAGGGCATTTGTAATAATTCGAACATACCAAATGGTGTTGTAATGGCAGTTTTGTGGATGTCTTCCTCGGCCATGGGAATTTGATGGTATGCCTTGGTTAAGTCGAGTTTCGAAAATATATGTTTTCCCCGGAATTCTATTGAGATATCCTGCATGTGTGGTGTTGGGTATCTATCAGGTAATGCAATTCAATCTGCGATAATCCTTGCACGGTCTCCAGTCATTAGGTTGTTTCTGCGGCACCAGATGAAAGGGGGACGGAATAGACGATTTAGAGGGTCTTCATATTCCTTTTTCTACTAGGAATTTAAATTGAGGTTTAGTTACGTCTAATTTGACTGGGTCTAGCCGTCGTGGTTTAGAAAATGGATCATTTCCTTTCAATTCTATGAACTGTTTTGTGTTTTACTGGAAATTGATTCAATAAATCAAGGAGTTTGTTTGAGATTTTAGCGACTGTAACTCATCGGTCCCAACTGACTCTAAAACGATGGACTCAACATTTATTAACCTTTTACGCATGACTATTATTATATTGAATTTTTCAAAAAAAAATCTGCACCTAAGATAGCATTTTTGACTTCGGCTACTATGAACTCGAATTTGAATGTTCGGCTAATGCTATGTTCCCACCGACTCGTTTTCCTCATTCGTTTTTCCAAAACATTTCACCGTTCACACCGGGTTGAGATGTTTTAGTTTGACAGTTACCATGGAAACTAGAAATTCACATTTACTCGAAATTCACATATATGCAACCAATGTCCAAATAATGTTATTTTCACATGTCCATGTTCTTAAAAGCCTTTGTTTATTCTTTTTTTTTTTCCATGAAACTTATTTCAATATTTTGACATATATTTCGAATAGGGTATGTTATCCGGGCATATTCCAAATTAGCTGGGTTCATAATCTAAAATTGACGTGTTTTGGAGGAAACTTGTGTTTTGAACTTGTTTTTTAGTATGGCGAAAACGACTCGTTTTGAAGTGCTTATAAAGGGAAAACATTTCAAATCCCAAAACATGCTTGGTGAGAACACCGTATAAGGCCAAGATTAATTTCTAGAAACTTAGTTCCAAACGTTCCTATTGTTTTTCCGTTGGCGGAGCAGTTCCTGTAGGTTTGCCTACATCTCCGAATGTTGAAACTGGAATGACCGATACTACAACACCGGTATCTACGTTGTTAATAGAATTCGTTCACGAAGAGACGACTTGATTTAATCTCAGAAATCCCTTTATTAGTTTTCGCAATAATGGGATTGTTTTGTTTAAATTTCGATCGTTATGTTTTTTGAAAAAATGTTCAACGCACTTTGAAGCCTTATTTCCGAATTTAAGATGATACCAGCAACACCATTTGGTATGTTGCGATGAGGTGGTAGATTGTTGCCGTTGCTGGATCTGTCCTCATTGATCGATTTCTTTCGTATCTCTTCTACTTCAAGAGATACTTTACCAGTCGATCAGCCAAATTTGCAGTAATCTCCACAAAATTAGAAGTTAACTGTTCCGATAATGGATATGGGCTGCTTGAAATGGAATGAATGGGTTGTTTAGTCGTTGTTTTTCATCAATATTACTGAGGTTGGATGCATGTGAGGTTGTTGTTGTTGTAACAGTTTATTGTGATCTCATCCATTTCATGTTATACGCTTGGTACATCAGCTTGTTGGCAGATCAAGGAACTCTGCGACTAAGATGGGGTGTGTCCAGAGTGATCTGGTGGTAAGTCGGGTTGGTTTGGCTGGGCAAGAGAAAAGATGACGCGTGTCGTGTGGCCCTTGGTTGCAAATTGGACAAACGTCAGCTACGCTGCTATCAATCACCGATAAGTAGGAATTGAGGCGGCTGCACTTGCCTGATCTTAATTGGGCCAAAACTACCCTAGTCTGCCGTGGGAGGTCTCTTTCCTCCGGTGCTATGGGCGGTGGTCGGACTCCAAGAACAGGATTAACCTTGTAGCTTCTCACCGCTTCAGCTACAGTATCCTCATGAATCCTGTTCAAACCTGCCTGGTACGCTGCTTGATCTAGAGGCTCTCTTTTATAGCGCTGGATCTCGCGCTCTAGATTATGTATATCAACCCTTACGTTCCTGGGTGGTGGTTGTGTATCCATAAGATGGTGGTTTGGATGATTACTGCGATAACAACCCAGGAGATACTGCTTTGACAACATGTAGTTGTGTCTTCGCACAGGGATGATCTTTGTCTCCACATAAAGGTGATCCAGGGGTGTGCTGCGGAGACACCCAGTCGCAGTTCTAAGAGCAGCGTGCTGGCAGGTTTGTATGTTATTCCACTGCGTATCACTGGTCTGCGGTGTCCACACTGGCGCTGCATAGTTTACCACTGACCGGCCAATTGCCTTATAAGTAGTTAGCAAGGTTTCTTTGTCCGCACCCCAAGTACTGCCGGCTAGTGACTTGAGGACCTTGTTTCTACCACGGAGCTTATTACAAATTGCAGTGGCATGGGCAGATGACCTAAAAAGGCTGTCGAATGTGACCCCAAGAATCTTGGGGTAATTTGTGGTCGGAATTATTACTCCATCGACTCTGATATTCAACTGCCTGCGCACTTCTGCCGTCCATGTAGTAAACGTACGTACGTGTTGCATGTGAGGTGGATTGGGATGGTTGGTGACAGTTTTCATGTCCATAATTTTTCTAGCATTTCGTTGACGATTATGGAATCACTTACACAAGAGCGCTAAGAGCACGAAAGAACTCAGATGGTTTACGGTCTCCTATATCGGAACTATTTATTAAATTTTCTAATCTTAAGTCTTCGCTTAATAAAAAACGTTTTAGTATGTCTTCTTTCATATGGTTATATTGATTGCTTTGCGGCGGTTTGTGGATAATGTCTCTGATTTTAAGAAGGACGTCTTCGGGGAGCGAAGTGACGACAAAATTATATTTTGTTAATTCATCTGACACGCCGCTTAAAGAAAAATCATCTCGACTTGCAAGAACCAAGTGTCGGGACAAGAAACCCAGAATTGTGGCAATTTAATTAAGCCATCTAAAGAAACCGCTGCATGTGTATCTACCATCGTGTTAGATTCGGATTCTATAAACTAAATTTGTTTTTAAATTTCTTGTGCTTGTTTGCTCTCGAGTTTAAAGATTATTTTTCTCCAAGTTGATTGTGAAGATCATATATCATCTATTGCCTTTAATTGCTTTGTTTTAATTCGGCCTTTGAAATTTTTATTTTCTATTTAGTTAGTTGGTGATAACATCTTTCTCTGTTTTAGTGATAGTTCCAGGGTCGGTGGTTGGGTTGGAATTGTTTCTTCCGATTTTCAATTAATTTATGTAGCATATGACGGATATTTCATTCAACCGTCGAACGGAACGGACGTGTTTTTTAATAGCGGATAAACTCATCGTAATAAGTGCATACTACGATTTTCAAGTGTGGTGGGATATTAAGCCACCATGCAGCGAAATTCAAAGACATCCACTGGGTAACTTCAGGGCCCAGTCGACGGGTATCGACTGGAGTTATACCTTTGGGCAATGACCAAGAGTTAGGCCCAATTAGTCGACCTGTAGACGGGTCGACAGGTGGCGACACTTTGACAAGTCGAACCTTTTCCAAGGTAACGGCATCAAAAGGAGGTAATCCCTCACGAAAGAGATTCAAGGAACGCAGAAATGCTTTGTTTATCCTAAAGAAATTAGGATCAGTCGACCCAAGCACGTTGTCGGCTAAACAAAGCGATTCCTTAAAATGGGCTCAAGGAATTCTTGAGGCTGCAAAAAGGGAACGATCACCGGATGAGATGCCATCCTCCAAAAGGGATCAACGGTCGTTTGCCTCAGTTGCTAAAGACACCCTTGTGATGGCTATCATTAATAAAGGAGCATTGGACGGTATGGTTCCAAAGCAAAAATGGGGGGAAGTTGAGAATGCTTTGTCTGGCGTCTACTCACAGGTGCTCGAAAAGTTTCCCGGCCCAGATCCTCGACACCAAGAGGCTGGTTAGTATCAAGGACAATTTAAGCTAGTCGCATTTGAAGACCAGAGATCTATAGAATGTTTTAAAGCTGCTCTGATTCTAATTGGTGAAGTTTGGGAAGGAGCCGCTCTAGAGTTAGTCGAGAAGGAGGACATACCGGCTAGACCTAGAGCACATGCGTGGATACCTGCAAACCCTCCTGACCATGAATCTATTTTAAATAAATTGAAACAATGCAATCCAGATCTTCCAACAGCTGGTTGGAAGATTGGCCGTTTAGATGAAGTGGATGGACCAAGACGGCATGCAGTGTTTATATTGAACACTCAGTCTTTGCCACATCTAGCAAAGTCTCAGGGCCGTGTATGTTATGGCTTTCATTATATCCAAAATGAAGGTGTATAAAAGTGATCAGCTAAAGGATTCAGTAATGGACAAACATCTGTCCTCTTGCAAAGTTGAGGGAGAAACCAAAGATGCAGACATGGATAGACACCGTATGCGAGAGAAGGTTTCTACTGCCTCAAAACTCACCAAAGTTGAACCTATGTTTATTGCGAGAGTCACCGAAATCTCTGAAGAGGACATTCTTGATGACTCGATTGAAACGGCTGATGTGACGGTTGTTGAAAATCTCGATGGTCCTACGGATCCTCCAGATATATCTTCACCATTGTAAGGCTGCATGTGCTGCCTTAAAAGTTTTCCTGATGAAAGGGGACATAGATATAGTTCTTATTCAAGAACCATATCTTTATATAAACAAAATATGTGAATTAAGTACTCCGGGGTTCAAACTATTGCAGTATACTGGTAATGATTTAAATTGAACCTGTATAATTGCTAAAAACGAGCTCAATTTTTTTCTGCTTCCTTCAATGTGCAATACAGACACTGTCGTTGCCAGTTTAGAAATAGCCAAATGCAAATATTGGGTATCTGCGGTCTACATGGGACATGATAGGGAGATGTCTCCATGTGCTGTTAAAACCTTAGTTGAGGAGTCATTGAGAACAAAGACAAACTCATTATGGGATGCGATACAAATGCACATCATAGTATATGGGGAAGTGGTGACATTAATACAAGAGGAGAGTCACTCCTAGAGTTTATTTTGCGTACTAATTTGGTAGTTTGCAATAAGGGTGATGCCCCAACCTTTGTCACTAAAAACAGGCAAGAGGTTTTGGACGTCACCTTGGCCTCGCAAGAACTGAATGAAATGATATCTGATTGGCAGGTTTTAACATAGCTTCTCAGATCATCGCTACATCAGTTTCAAATTTGATATTCACACCACCAAGACCATATTTCCGCCAAATGTTAGGAAAGCTGATTGGAATAGGTATAGGGAATCGTTCAGTATGATGATACCGGAAATACCAGATACAAATATGAGCACTGTGCAAGTTATCGAACACGCAGTGGAGAGGATTACTAAGGCCTTCAACATTTCACTGAAAGCTGCATGCCCTAGAGGGAAGTCAAGTGGGAAAAATCGACCACCATGGTGGTCTACAGAGTTAGGTAATTGAGGAAATCGCGCAGGAAGCTCTTTAACAAAGCAAAGTCCACCAAAGCTTCTGTGGATTGGAACGCTTACAAAAAGAATCTGAAACGATACAAGCGAGAACTGAGAAAGGATCAGCATAACTCTTGGAATGATTACTGCAGGAGCGCTGAGAATACGTCCGAGGCTTCCAGACTAAGGAAGGTACTAGCATCCACTAACTCCGCTCCAGGTTTCATTAAAACATCGGAGGGCAATTGGACAAGTGAGGAGACACTGGAGGTACTATTGGACACACATTTTCCCGTGTACCATTTTTCCCGTGAACCATGTACTGCCGGTGCCACAGTGGCTCAGCGGTCGTTTCCTATCGAGGAAATTGTATCGGAATCTAGAATAAAATGGGCGTTAAATAGCTTTGGACCATTCAAATCCCCCGGACCTGATGGAATTACTCCGGCGGAGTTACAAGCGGTGGCTGACAATTATCCCCTGGTTGTCGGCTATATATATAGGATGTATCAACTTAGCATATATTCCAGGAAAGTGGAGGGAAACAAAAGTCGTTTTCATACCTAAAGCGGGAAAAGCCTCTAACTCGAGGGCGAAGGATTTCCGACCAATAAGCTTATGTTGTTGTTGTAACAGTTTATTGTGATTTCATCCATTTTTATGTTATACGCTTTGGTACTTCAGCTTGTGGCCAGATCGAGGAACTCTGCGACTAAGGTGGGGTGCGTCCAGAGTGACCTGGCGGTAAGTCGGGTTGGTTTAGCTGGGCAAGAGAAAAGATGACGCGTGTCGTGTGGCCCTTGGTTGCAAATTGGACATACGTCAGCTACGCTGCTATCAATCACTGATAAATAGGAATTGAGGCGGCTGCACTTGCCTGATCTTAACTGGGCTAAAACTACCCTAGTCTGCCGTGGGAGGTCTCTTTCCTCCGGTGCTATGGGCGGTGGACGGACTCCGAGAACAGGATTAACCTTGTAGCTTCTCACCGCTTCAGCTACAGTATCCTCATGAATCCTGTTCAAACCTGCCTGGTACGCTGCTTGATCTAGAGGTTCTCTTTTGTAGCGCTGGATCTCGCGCTCTAGATTATGTATATCAACCCTTACGTTCCTGGGTGGTGGTTGTGCATCCATGAGATGGTGGTTTGGATGATTACTGCGATAACAACCCAGGAGATACTGCTTTGACAACATGTAGTTGTGTCTTCGCACAGGGATGATCTTTGTCTCCACATAAAGGTGATCCAGGGGTGTGCTGCGGAGACACCCAGTCGCAGTTCTAAGGGCAGCGTTCGGACACGTTTGTATTTTATTCCACTGCGTATCACTAGTCTGCGGTGTCCACACTGGCGCTGCATAGTTTACCACTGACCGGCCAATTGCCTTATAGGTAGCTAACAATGTTTCTTTGTCCGCACCCCAAGTACTGCCGGCAAGTGACTTGAGGACCTTGTTTCTACCACGGAGCCTATTACAAATTGCAGTGGCATGGGCAGACGACCTGAAAAGGCTGTCGAATGTGACCCCAAGAATCTTGGGGTAATTTGTGGTCGGAATTATTTCGCCATCGACACTAATATTCAACTGCCTGCGCACTTCTGCCGTCCATGTAGTGAATAGTGTGGCTGAGGATTTGGTGGGGGATATCCTCAAGTTTCTCGCAGTGAAATAACTGGTAAGATTAGCTAAGTAGACATTTAAACGATCGCAGATGTCATCAACATTGGACCCAGATGCCAAGATTGTACAGTCATCCGCATATGATACAATCTCGACGCCGTAAGGTGGGCGTGGAATCGAGGACAGGTAGAGGTTAAACAGTGCCTGAGATATCACCCCACCCTGGGGAACTCCCTGTTTAACTCTACGGGGTTTTGACTTTTTTTCCCAGAATTCCACGTACGACTGGCGTCCACACATATAATTCAGCACCCAACGTTTCACTCCTGCCGGTAGGGACGTATTCTCGATGTCCTCAAATAATTTGGCATGGTTGACCGTATCGAATGCTTTCGATAGGTCAAGCGCCACGAGGACCGTCCTATGACACGGCCTGGACTGATTAAGTCCCTTATTGATATGTGTCGAAATGGCATGTAAGGCTGTCGTCGTACTGTGTACCTTACGGAATCCATGTTGATGGTGGGCAGCTGGAAAATTCTCCACAAGGCTAGGGAGGAGTAGTGCCTCAAGTGTCTTGGCTACTGGCGAGAGAAGGGATATCGGTCTGTACGATTCACCTTTACTCGAATCTTTGCCTGGTTTCAGTAGTGGAATCACCCTTCCCATCTTCCAGACATCGGGTATAATGAGTGATTCTAAGGACAAATTGAGGAGTCTGGTCAGGTACTCAACTCCCAGTATTCCCAGATGCTTCAACATTAGCATTGAAATTCCGTCGGGGCCCACCGCCTTGGATGGTTTCGCGCTGTTGATGACACTGGTAACTTCGGCTACAGTAAATTGTGGTGTGTCGTCGGCTCGGAGACCACGTATACGACGTGTGGCTCTCCTTTTCGCTCTATCACTCTCGGGATGCTCGACAACCTGTCGGTTGAAGTATTTGGCGCATCTCTTCGGATCAGTCACAGTCACGTCGCCAAAGGTGACTGAAATCCCATCATCCCTTGTAGCGGGGTTCGAGAGGGCTCTAACTGTTGACCACAATCTACCAGTCCCTGTGCCTAAGTTACATTGCTTCACGTGCTCTAACCAAGTGTTCCGCTTGTGCTCGTCGACTATCTTACTAATCTCTAGATTTAGTTCTCTGATTCTAGGAGCAGCAGGATTAGCACGACGGCGTTCATCACGCTCGTCTGCGAGTCCCGCCGCTTCGGCTGGGAAGTTGGGCCTCACTTGGGCAATTCGACCAGCGGGTTTGAAGCGAGCGGCTGCTGCGTTGATGATGTCCCGGAACGCCCTCTGGGCAACATAAACATGAGAGGGGGACGGGAGCTCACTGAAGCGGCGATCGGTGTAATCTCTGAAGCCTTCCCAGTTGGCTTTCTTTTGATTAATAAACGTCCGTCGTTCAGAGGTTATGAAATCGGAGGGTCGGTTGATGGTGAGAATTATGGGAAGGTGGTCCGATCCCAATGAAATGACGGGTTGCCAGGAGACGTCATTTATCAGACCAGGCGACGCTAAAGATAAATCTGGCGAACTGCTGCAGTCACCCATAATCCTCGTGGGGGCCTCTTCGTTCACCGTGCAAAATGTGGAGTCTTCTATCTGCTCTGCCAAAGCTATGCCTCTCTGGTCATTACCTAGGAGAGAATGCCAAAGTTCATGGTGGGCATTAAAGTCTCCTAGAACCAATCGGTTATGCCCGCACAACAACCACTCAATGTTTGGGCTATAACCTGGAGCACAGCTACCAACCGGCGGTATATACACATTGTATAGCTCTATCTCGGCAGCCCCAGACTTAACTGCTACCCCCATACATTCCACTAGTGCCTGGCACATGCGGGATAGGTCTATACTGCACGGAACGGTGTAATATCAAAGCCAGGCCACCACGTCCACTTCTCGTGCGATCCTTTCGAAGCACATTGTATCCATCACAATGGCGTAGGCTGCAGGTGGAATTCAGCTTTGTTTCCTGGATCGCCGCGACCCTTATCCTTTTCCGATTCATAAAGTCCACGATCTCGCTAATCTTACCCCGGAGCCCATTGCAATTAAATTGCAAAAACGATGCACTATCCGGAACTGGAACAACAATATTGGGTGTGAGATGCTGCGGCGGAGTATATTGTTGTACGGGAGATGTCGGGGGAGTCGCATAGTCAGACGACCCGCTGCTGCTATCGCTAGCACAGCATCCTGCCACGTAGTCAGTATGACTATACTCCCGCAGCGATGTTAAGCCGGAGCAGTTCCGGAAGTGCACTCACTCCAAGCACCGGTTACACCTGACCGAATCCGAACGGTGGTGGATCAGGTTTCGGCAGACTGAACAATACCATGGTCCGGGGTTCTCCTCTATCCCGGCTCGGACCAACAGCAAACGGAGAAGGCTCTCCGGGATGCACCTTCTCCAACAAAGATGGACGAAACAACACGTACACTGATGTGGCAGCCGCTTGCCAATGGATGGGATCCATCGGGTCGATCCGGTACACAGAACCCGCCGCCGTGGGATCGGGACCAATAAGCTTATCATCATTCATACTTAAGACTTTGGAGAGGATGATAGATATTTATTTTAGAACTAGCGTCGATTCAAGTTTGCTCTCGAAACGACAGCATGCATACTTGAAGGGCAGGTATACTAAGACCGCATTACATGAACTAGTCTCAACTATCTGTCAAAGAATACACAATCGTGACGTTTCTAGACATCGAAGGGGCGTTCAATAACGTCCATCCAGATATACTTAGGCTGTTAGACGAACTTCTAAGGAAGAGACGCATTTCAGCCACACTAGGACAAGCAAACATACAAAGGTATGTGAACAGCGGCACTCCTCAAGGAGGAGTTCTATGACCTCTTCTTTGAAATGTTGCTATAAATAACTTTCTGGTTTCCCTAAAAAAAGAAAGGATAAAAGTGGTGGCATACGCAGATGATGTGGCGCTAGCAGTCAGGGGAAAATTCCCATCAACAGTTAGAGATATTATACAGAGAGCCCTCCGGATGACTGAGAAATGGGCGAAAGATAATGGTCTTGGGGTAAATCCTGCAAAGACAGAACTAGTCATGTACTACAAGGATCGCAAAACTCCCACGGTTAGGCCCATTTCCTTAGGGAGTATTGAAATTCCCTTTGGCGAGTGTGCAAAATACCTTGGCGTTATTTTGGACAGGAAGCTGAACTTTAAGCTTAATATTGAAGAAAGGGCGAGGAAAGTAACGGTAGCTTTTATACTCGTGCAAAAAGGCAATAGGGAAAAAGTCGGGACTAAAACCAAAAATTGTGCATTGGCTATACACGGCAGTGGTTAGACCTATAATGCTATATGGTGTTGTAGTCTGGTGGCCGGCACTTCCCCAGCCGACAAGTTTAGACAAAGTTCAGCGTATGGCTTGCTTGTGAATCTCAGGTGCCTTCCGCAAGACAGGAACAAATTCCCTTAATGTCATACTGCATCTATTGTCTTTAGACATTTTGGCCAAACAATCAGCTGCAACAATTCACCTAATATGGGTGCCTGGCCATAGGAACGTACCGGGGAACTGCGAAGCAGTTGAGCTAGCAAGGAACTAGAATCTGTTGGTATGCCTCTGGCTACTTGCAAGTTCTTACTGCGTGAGAAGGCTGTCATGATGGTAAATGTTCGATGGGAGAATTGCAAGGGTTGTAACGACACCAAGCAAATATGGCCCCATTTAAACTTAAACCGCACACTAGATATGCTAGTGTTCTTCATTGGCGATATTTGCAGCATCGCCAATGAAGTCGATAGCGGTACGCGGTATATGACAAAACACAAGACGTAGAACAAGCTTAAAATGATTTCTTTATTCAAGTATCTACGTCTGAATATATAAATTATTCTTCACTTTTTTGACAATAATTTGATTTGATTCTTTTTGAATTATTTAACGACTTAAAAATATTTAAAATGTGTAGTAAATATTAAACAAGTAAGAGCGTTATTTTATATTTGTAAAGTCCTCGTGGAGACAAAAATAAAATACAAACGTGTTGGACAACTTCCAAATTCCAAGTGAAGTTTATTATTTTATTATTTTAGTTTCTACTTTAACTTACATTGCAACTGTTCTTCTAATAGATGATAGTATGAGCATACATATGTATTAGTGTCCTTAAATACACTATATTAACACTTCACAAAATTAAAATAAATACACTACAATGACTTATATGTTAACATATGTATATCGTATGCTAAATATATGACATTTGCAATAATTATTACATTGGGTAATTTAAAAATAGTTTATTGAATTTACATCGATTACAACAAATTGTTTATAGATTAAGTCGGATAACAGGTTTTTTGGATCGTGTTGATCGTCTTGGTGTTTGCCTGTGGGCAAATGTAATTCCTTGGTTCTATAGCCCGAATAATCTGGCCCTTTACCCATCTTGGTTTTTTCACTACAGAATAATCCCTAATCCACACTATCTGCCCTACACACAAAGAAAATTTCATTAAAACTCAGCCAACGAAAAATTTTCATTAATATAACGAAACATTTCATTAATACAATGAAAATATTCGTTAATAGTACGAAAAGTTACGTTGATTGACAGAAAATTCGTTATAATAACGAAAAATTTCGTTGTATTAACGAATTTGTTTCATTGGATGACTTTTAACGACACATTTCGTTAATATAACGAAACTTTTTCTACTAGTGTAACATCCCGCGTTCCCTTATAATTGTCTTCATGTTTTCTTTTCATCTCCTCCGACTTTTTGGGAACACTCTGTTGTCTGAGACAGCTCAGGCGGTGAGTTGCACGTGCAACTCACAATATCTGGACTTAAACGATATAAGACTGTTATCTAAACTTTCCCCAAAATTAATTGCCCTGACGACCCTTGAAACTTCTGCTCAAATTACTCAATAGGATGGTTTGGATCAAAATTAGAAAGTGTAAACTCCTCGGCTATCTTCGATTTTAATAATTGAAATGAAGCTTCGCAATCTTTATCCCATTCAAAAATGTTACCATTCCTTAATAAATCGTAAAATGGTAGCGTTATTTTTGAATAATTATGAATGAATTTGCTGTAATAATTTACCAGCTCTATAAAAGAACGAACCTCAGCTACATTCCTAGGCCTGGGTGCATCTAAAATGTCCTTAACACGCTCCTCAGTTTTGTCTAAGCCGTGCTTACTTCTTTAACAACCCAAATAAGATACCATGAAAAAAACTACATTTCGACTTCTCCAACTTGAGCCCTGCATCATTTAATCTGTTCAAAACCTCGCACAAATTCTCCATATCCCCGTCACTAAAATATCGTCAAAAAAATTAACCACATTCGGAATACCTTGCAAGAGTTTCTCGATTTCCCTCTGAAAAATTCCCGAAGCTGGTTTAATACCAAACGGCGTACGATTCATTTTGAAAACACCCTTGTGCGTGCTCCATGCACATATCAACTTCGAAAACTCATCTAACTCGAACTGATTATAGGCCTTTTCCAAATCCAATTTGGTAAATAATTTACCATTTTGAAAACAAATCCTCAATTCGAGGAAAGGGGTATCTAACATCACATAGATATTTATTTAGCGTAACCTTATAGTCCGCATATATACGAATAGATTTGGTTTCAAAACGGGTACTAATGGGTACGTCTCAACTTGAGAAATAACACCCAAGTTCAAAAGCGCATTCAGCTCCTCCTCTGCAGTGACTTTGAAAGCAATAGGAACCGGTCTTGGTTTGTGAAAAATAGGTGTTGGATTACCTTCTAATTTCAACTGAACTTTGAAATGCCTGTAAAGGCCTAATCCCTCTTCAAATTTTGTTCACTGAACCAAATTTCCCTATTAATTTTTCTAGTCATCAGAATTTTGAGTTTTAATATTATTCAATTCCTTCCAGACCATAGAAAATTTCTGCCCAAAATCAATGGACCACAAGCATCAACCACAATAAATTCAATTTCTTTGACCTTTCCATTAAATTCAACACAAGCTCTAAATGAACCTTTAACGTTTAAATTAGTTCCACCATAACCCTACAAAATAGTACTTGATTTCTCTAATTTAATTTGGGCAAATTTAGATTTAAAAATTAACAGAGGGAGAATTGACACCGCTTCTCCTGAATCAAGTTCTAAATTAAAATTAATATATAATTGTAAGGAAGAATCAACTGCAGTTTCATCTCGATTTATGACATGTGTATTTTTACTCATTGCATTGCATACTACTCCAAAGTGGCCACGTTTTCAACATTTGTTGCACGCATACGTCTTGAATTTGCACATCTTAGAATCGTGGTTTCTCTTCCCACAGTGATGAAAAGCCACATCGGGCTTCCTGCCGACGACCTTTCTGTAATGGTAACTTGTCTTCTTGCTGCTTTTTTGGATGATATTTACCGCTTTTTCTGGTTTCTCATACCTCTGCGCAATGTCTAACGCTTTTGCCAATGTAAGCGTTTTTGTCTCTTCCCATAAACGGTCGAATACTTTACCATCCATCTCGGTGACAAACTTGTCAATTAAAACGTGCTCCAGGTGGTCACCAAATTCACAGTTTGCCGCTAACCTACGGATTCCGGCGTGCCACTCCACTACCGTTTCTCCTCGGCTTATATGAGCAGAATAAAATGCTCGCCTTTCTTTAAAAACAATAATTGAAGGTGTAAAGTGGGCAGTTGGAAGTTTCGGCTGACATAAATCTCTTAAAAGCCTGTACGTTGTTGGTCCAATGAATTTTATAAACAACGACTTCATCTGTCCTTCACTTGTGACATTGGTAGCTATGAAAAGCCGCTCCATAAGCTCCATGTATGTTTGCCACTGCTCCACATTAGGTTCGAAAGATTCCATATTAATTGTGGAAACTTGAACAAAATTATTTCTTTCTTGGTTCTTGGCAATATTTAGTATTTTTGCAACTCAAAAATTGCTGCGAGTTTGTGTGTGTCTACGTAGCATAACCGGTGTGTAGCAGCGGTAATTAGCCCAAAATCAGATCATAAAAAAGTAAATAAATATCTCTAATCCCTAATCTCTATTTCCGCAATACGCCTTTGCTGTGCTTCGCTGAAGGCATTGGGTCCTTACTCAGCATGTTGTGGCGTTAATTAGCTTGAAACCGATTCAAACCTAACTTCTTTTCGTGAAAAATATAAATGAAATAAATATCTATATTTTTAAACTCTATTTGTCGAAGTCAAACGAAAAAAACTTGTTAAATTGTATTCATACCCAGCAAAAAAGTAGTGAAAATGTTCTTTTTGGATCTGGAAGTGGTGCAAAATTGGCGCAGAAGCGTTGAATTTAACATGGACTTGTTGTAGGACGGATATCGTCCATTTCAACAGCCGTTATACTGAATTCACATCACTTTTTAAGGTGTGAACCAAATTCAGTGTTTTGGATGTGAATTTAAAAATTTTGTGATATTTAGACAAATAAATAACACTAGTTTACACCGAAAATGTACTTTTGATGAGAGGTGATTTTTTTGTATTTTGATATGCTGAATTCGAAAAAAAAATCAAAAAAAAAATTATGGAACAGTTTTTGAGATGTCCCGTTATTTTTAGTTTTTTCTTTTTTCACTAAACAAATTATATCTCGAGTTAGCTTAGCTTAAAGTTGCAGCCCGATTAAGTTTCAGGCTCACTTAGACTATTCAGTCCATTGTGATACCACATTAACTAAAAGTACTTATTACATATGTGTACTTCTAGTTTTAACCGCCGAACCTTCTCGATTATTTTCTTCTGTTGAACCAACCAGATTGTTCTAAAAACATTAGCAGACTGCTTAAGTTAACGTTTTACATGACCGCCAGTAATCTAAAGCTATATGCCCCTAAAATTCGTGAAAAATATAAATGAAATAAATATCTATATTTTTAAACTCTATTTGTCGAAGTCAAACGAAAAAAACTTGTTAAATTGTATTCATACCCAGCAAAAAAGTAGTGAAAATGTTCTTTTTGGATCTGGAAGTGGTGCAAAATTGGCGCAGAAGCGTTGAATTTAACATGGACTTGTTGTAGGACGGATATCGTCCATTTCAACAGCCGTTATACTGAATTCACATCACTTTTTAAGGTGTGAACCAAATTCAGTGTTTTGGATGTGAATTTAAAAATTTTGTGATATTTAGACAAATAAATAACACTAGTTTACACTGAAAATGTACTTTTGATGAGAGGTGATTTTTTTTTGTATTTTGATATGCTGAATTCGAAAAAAAAAATCAAAAAAAAATTTATGGAACAGTTTTTGAGATATCCCGTTATTTTTAGTTTTTTTTTCTTTTTTCACTAAACAAATTATATCTCGAGTTAGCTTAGGTTAAAATTGCAGCCCGATTAAGTTTCAGGCTCACTTAGACTATTCAGTCCATTGTGATACCACATTAACTAAAAGTACTTATTACATATGGGTACTTCTAGTTTTAACCGCCGAACCTTCTCGATTATTTTCTTCTGTTGAACCAACCAGTTTGTTCTAAAAACATTAGCAGACTGCTTAAGTTAACGTTTTCCATGACCGCCAGTAATCTAAAGCTATATGCCCCTAAAATTCGCTTATGCCTTACACAAAATTCAGGATACTTACATAAGAGGTGTTTAATTGATTCCTTTTCCTTCGCATCATGACAGCTCATACAATAGTCATTATACTTCGCGCCAATAGTTTTTTGCAAAATCGCCTATGAGGCAGCGACCCGTTATAACAGATATCAGGAGTGAAATCTGACGTCTTGAGAACACTAGCATATCTAGTGTGCGGGTTAAGTTTAAATGGGGCCATATTTGCTTTGTGTTGTTACAACCCTTACAATTCTCCCATCGAACATTTGCCATCATAACAGCCTTCTCACGCAGTAAGAGCTTGCAGGTAGCCAGAGGCATACCAACAGATTCTAGTCCCCTGGAATATGTAAGGTAGTTCCTAGCCTTGCTAGCTCATCCGCTTCGCAGTTCCCATGTATGTTCCTATGGCCAGGCACTCATATTAGGTGAATATTGTGCTGCTCAGCCATCTCATTGAGCGATTTGCGGCAGTCGATGGCCGTTTTCGAGTTAAGGAACACAGAGTCCAAGGATTTTATTGCAGGTTGACTGTCTGATCTTTAATCCCTTTTGGAGGACGGCAAATAAGTGATAAGTTAAGTGGCTCAAAAATATCGATGCAAAAGGAGCAAATTTTCAAAGTGCAAACCATTGAAAAAAAAATGTTGTTTCTCTTCATGGTCGTATAGATGATACTCTAACGTAAGTAATAAATGAAGAAAAACGACCGAAAAATGACAAAGTTATAAACAACTGAGTGAACAAATCCGATGTTAAATCATGCAAATATGAACAACTCACCCACACAAAAAAGTAACTCGGCCACCGTGGTGCAATGGTTAGCATGCCCGCCTTGCATACACAAGGTCGTGGGTTCGATTCCTGCTACGACCGAACACCAAAAAGTTTTTCAGCGGTGGATTATCCCACCTCAGTAATGCTGGTGACATTTCTGAGGGTTTCAAAGCTTCTCTAAGTGGTTTCACTGGAATGTGGAACGCCGTTCGGACTCGGCTATAAAAAGGAGGTCCCTTGTCATTGAGCTTAACATGGAATCGGGCAGCACTCAGTGATAAGAGAGAAGTTCACCACTGTGGTATCACAATGGACTGAATAGTCTAAGTGAGCCTGATACATCGGGCTGCCACATAACCTAACCTAACCTAACCTAACTCGGCCATACAAAAATTCATTTTTGTGTGGGTGAGTGGCTCGCATTTGCATGATTTTACATCGGATTTGTTCACTCAATTGATGAGATGTGACTTTTGACATGAAAAAAAATATTTTGTAAACTAGTATAATTTCTATAATTATTTATCATTTTTAGTGCATTATAACGCTTTTCTGAATCGTTTGACCTCAAATATTTTCAAAAATTCGCAATTTTTCTAGAGTGTATTTACCATTTTTTCGACAAAATTTAAATAATTTGTACCATTTCATTAATTCTTACTCTGTTTTTAACCTATTTAAAAAAAAAAAAAAAACTTAAAATTACTCATTACAAATATAGAAAAGCGAGTTTTTAAAAATTGAGTTAAAGAACTTCCCGTGTAGTTAAAATAAAGAAAATCTTTGGGAGGACATTTTTGGAAGTGCTTTTAAAGTTGTGCCTTTAGAAAAACTTCCAATTTTTTTGCTGGGTATTAATAAACCTAAAAAAAAACAAGAAAATCGCGAAGAAGAACCTTCAACGAGAACACCCTTCTGAGCAGCAATATATGATACCAATCGCATGCGTCTGGTATGGATCAATTATGTGTCCAAAGCAAAATATTTAAATATACAAAGGAAGCGCCATGGCTGAACAAGAAGGTTAAATCATAGGCCCATATGATTACAATTTTTTTATTTCGACAAAATTTTAAGATGTCAAAATCATATGTTTATGGTGATTGCAGCTCTCCAAATGACACTGCATAGCAAATGCATCTCAAACAAACTCGCGCATTCATAGCTGGAGAATTGTTCAAAGATGACTTGAGTATCTTGATAACATATTCCAGACCCAAAATACCACGCACATCAGTTTTTAAACTGCATCATAAACTGTTTTTGTTAATAGATGGCAAATATCCATTTGACTGACTTTAATTCTTAACTTTGGTGGGTATTATAGTCTTATTTGTCTCATATCGGCGTTCCTCGGATGAATTATCCACTTCACAATCACTCATAGGTGACGCAATAAAATTTGAACCTTAATTTTTTCTGGATTTGAATTATTTTTTCAGGACAATTGAGAGAATAAATAATTGCCACTTTTACCAATGCCATACGATTCTTTTATCAGCTGATTTTGATTTCTTAAAATTGTAAACAACATATTGAAATTTGTTGTTTTTGTTATCGTGATTCAACCTCCTTATTCAGCCATGGGAAGCACCAGGCTTATCTTGCGCAAATTGTAATGTATACCTGTCAGAACTAAGCCAACCACAAGAATATTTTTTTTCATTCCCATTACAAAAACGTAATCTGTGTGTGTATTACAATTTAGAAGTTTAGATGTTTGAACAAAATGTTTTTTTTTCTATTACTATAATCGTCTTCGGTCAACATGTACACATGTGGACAAATTAATAAGTACAGTAGAGTTTTTTTATGTTCCATGGTAAATTTAAGAAATATATTTATTGAAAAGCAAAATAAAGTCTATAATTCATATTAATGACATACACTTAACTTAAAAGTAAATAATTTTCTGGAAAAGACAAGTGAAATGAAAAGCTAATCCAAATAATGCCAAGTAATAGTCAAAAATGAATGGACAAAATAATAAGTACATTTTCTAAATCGTGAAATAAGGTTGGCTGATAAGTCCCCGGTTTGATAGATGGCGTCGCTATTATTTTTATATAGTACCAAACTTCAAATGATTCGTGTCACAATTTGACGTCTGTAAGTCAATTAGTTTGTGATATAGAGCGTCTTTTGTGAAGCAACTTTTGTTATTGTGAAAACATGGAAAAAAGGAATTTCGTGTTTTGATAAAATACTGTTTTCTGAAGGGAAAAAATACGGTGGAAGCAAAAACTTGGCTTGATAATGAGTTTCCCGACTCTGCCCCAGGGAAATCAACTATAATTGATTGGTATGCAAAATTCAAGCGTGGTGAAATGAGCACGGAGGACGGTGAACACAGTGGACGCCCGAAAGAGGTGGTTACCGCCCAATTCATGATGGCAAAAATTCATGAATTGGGCTTCGAATTTCTTCCCCACCCACCGTATTCTCCAGATCTGGACCCCAGCAACTTTTTCTTGTTCTCAGACCTCAAAAGGATGCTCGCAGGGAAAAAATTTGGCTGCAATGAAGAGGTGATCGCCGAAACTGAGGCCTATTTTGAGGCAAAACCGAAGGAGTACTACCAAAATGGTATCAAAAAATTGGAAGGTCGTTATAATCGTTGTATCGCTCTTGAAGGGAACTATGTTGAATAATAAAAACGAATTTTAACAAAAAAATGTGTTTTTCTTTGTTAGACCGGGGACATATCAGCCAACCTGTTATACAGGCCAACTTATTTTTTTTTTTGGTTTAAATTGAACATAATTTATTTTGATAACATTTTATACTCGCTATGACATACTGCTTACAAGTTTCCGACTAGTTTCATCTGAGTTTTCATACCATGTAATCTGCACAAAATTCCAAAGTAGTTGTTTATTTTTAAATGTTTCATTCCCAATTCTGTTTTTTAACTCTTACCATAGGTTTTCAATGGGTTTAGGGTCTGGTGCATACACAATTTTTTTTTTATTTCAACCACGAAAATCGCGGATTCAATCATTTTTTTAATTGAAATGTCTTCAATCGCGAAAATTATCGTATTAATCACCCACACGGTTGAAAAAGTCTGTTTTCATATGTTTGGCTATAAACATTATATGTTTGGAACACAAATTTTTAAACACAACATTTTTGAGTGCAAGCATATAATGTTCATAAACTAGCATAACATGTTTGGGACATATATGTTAATATGTTAGAACATATTATGTTTGGGACATAAAATGTTTGTAAATATAATATGCTTGAATGCAAACATATATTAATTTAGAAATAGCCTATAAACATATATGTATATATGCGCTATTTAACAGGGAGCGATATTGAATTAAGTTGGTGGTTGTTGCTTGTTATTACAAAATTAACATTTTATTTTTCCTTGGGCAATTGATCAGCTACTTCTTTGATCCTTACAAACTGTGTGGTCCGCGAATCCCCGTCCGGCAAAAGGTAAAATTAAAATAAAATAAAAATCATAAAATTGAATAATTTCTTCTACAATGTTTGTATTACAGAAAAAGGTGCTAAGAACTAAAAAATCTCGTGGAAGTGAGAAAGATGTGGGGGAATATACAATTAGGCAGAAACAAAATGTTGAGCATTCAGGTCGAAAACCTATGTTGTTAGCACCTATATTACCTGTTTATTTTCATAATTCATTATGATTGTAAATATATAAATAAATAAATAAAATTTTGAGCACAATATTGTTTGGGAGAATTTTTTTTAAGCATATAATATTTTTGGGTGCAAAATGCTTCCAAACATATGTTCACATAATAACATATTGTTTTTTAGAAGACAACATTATTGAATTTGGATGCAAAAATACAAAATGTTTGGAACTTAGACTACCCAAACATATATTGTTTAGACCAATATGCTTTCAAACATATTATATATTGGAAGAGATCAAACATATAAATGTTTGGGCAATACCCAAAAATGTATATGCTTGAAGCAAAATATGTTTGGGAGTATATGTTACAGAAGCGATTTTTTGTGAGGGTGCATTTTGATTGAAAACCAACACGATTTTCAATTAAAAATTTAATTGACTTTTGTCACGGAATCAATTAATTGTGTGATTGAATCAATTAAAAAAGTGATTGATTTTTAACATAAAATTCAATCACAGTCTTAATTGAATCAATTAAAATTTTAATAATTTTGGCGACAAAAATCAATCAACTATATGATTGATTCAATTAAATAATTAATTGGATATAAATCTTATTTAGTTTTATTTGAAATAAAAGAAAATATGTGTTTCTTATAAAAAAATCTCCAATATTTTATTTTTCTGAATTATGATATAGACGAAAGAATTTGGTTTTTGTTACTTGGTGTGTTTTGTTTTAACATAACTTAGACATACAACTATGATCAATATGTATGTATGTAAGTTTTCTTTATTTACAAAAATATAATATACATTTTCCAAAGTTCATATTTTTTTTTAATTGTATTTCTACAGTGTAAAGAAAGAAATGAGATATCAAGTGATGACAATGGTTTGCTAAACAAACGTTTGTCATAATAAGTTTGTATATAAGGATACTCTAGTTGTACTCGTTTACAAGGAATTGTCGGTATTTTAAGGCTGGATCCAAAAAAGCAATTAATTTAGATCAATAACCTTCAGCTACGCCATCCAATATAGCTATAATTTCTCTTTGTGATAAGTACTCCTTTTGGAAGCAACGAATCCTAAACTCTCGTAGAGCGGGGCAAGATCCCAGGAAATGAAACAAAGTTTCGCTCTGGTTCTGGCATTAAATTTGCATGAATTCAGATTTAGTAAGTCACATCGTGCCCTAAATATTAAGCTTATTTCATTTATTTTGGTGAAATCAGTAAAGTAATATTTTCCTCTTGCACTATTTAAATATTTGTAAATCCCGGAAATACTTTGCGATTTGCGGTCAAGATAATATTGGAAGACTTCTATTTTTTTGCATCTTAAAACTTCTTCATTAAACAGCTCCCATTCATTTCTATTTTCTGCCGGCCACGATAAATTTAGATTGTGGGTAATTGTTTTGAGATTCGAAACCCAAAATACCTCCTCCTGTAGCACGAGCGTAGTCAGAATTTTTGGCAGACGTTGATCGTTATATTCAAACATGATTTTTTTAATATATTCCAAGTGAAGACCTAAAGTATAAAGGTGACCGTTCTCTAGACCAGTTTCTAGCATCAACACATAATTTGGTGTAAAGCTTGGTAATTTAAGGATTTTTTTCAAGAAGTAACGCTCCAGATTGTCCACTTCTTCAAAAGAGGAAAATCCCCAAACCTGGGCAGCGTAAGACTGTATTGCCCGGCAGACTGCTTGATACACATTCCATTTTTTGCGAATACTAATTTCCTTATTACCAACTAGGTTAGCCCACGTACTGTTTAGTGCTGATTTCGATTGGATCGTCCTTTTTATTACGTTTTCCAAATGACATTTTGGGAGTGATGGTAACGCCAAGATATTTATATTAGTTTGTTAATTTGATCGTTTTCCCTTTATAAAGGGTGATACGGTCAAAATTTGGTCAAGGGAAAACGCGTGTAAATCGGTGAAATCGTTTATTTAAAAAATCAAATTAAATTTCTTTTTCAAGTTCAATTAGTATAAAATTCAGGAAAAATATTCAGTTAGGCTTTCGCTTTTCCAAATCCGAATTGCCGGGCCTCACGCTTGACACCTGCCATCAGATTTTGTACAGCCACCTTGTCCACCTTCTTCGTCGCAGAAAGCCAGTTTGCCTTGAACTGCTGCTCGTCCTTAGCAGTTTTTTTGGTCTTCTTTAGGTTCCGCTTGACAATAGCCCAGTATTTCTCAATTGGGCGGAGCTCTGGCGTGTTGGGAGGGTTCTTGTCCTTGGGAACCACCTGCACGTTGTTGGCGGCGTACCACTCCATGGCCTTTTTACCGTAATGGCAAGATTTGGCATCCGGCCAAAACAGTACGGAACAACCGTGTTTCTTCAGGAAAGGCAGCAGACGTTTATTCAAACACTCGTTCACGTAAATTTCTTGGTTGACAGTCCCGGAAGCTATGAAAATGCTGCTTTTCAAGCCACAGGTACAGATGGCTTGCCAAACCAGATATTTCTTTGCGAACTTTGACAGTTTTATATGCTTGAAAATATCTGCTACCTTTCCCCTTCCTTTTGCCGTATAAAACTCCTGTCCCGGAAGCTGCTTGTAGTCGGCTTTGACGTATGTTTCGTCGTCCATTAACACGCAGTCAAACTTCGTCAGCATCGTCGTGTACAGCCTCCGGGATCGCGCTTTGGCCGTCGTATTTTGTTTATCATCGCGATTTGGAGTCACTACCTTCTTGTAAGTCGATAGTCCGGCTCGATTTTTGGCTCGATGCACGGTTGTAGACGATACACCCAGCTTATTTGCGGCATCTCGGAGAGAGAGGTTAGGGTTTCGCTTGAAACTACCGGCAACTCTCTTTGTCGTCTCAGCGGCTTCCGTTTTTCGATTTCCCCCCGATCCAGACTTCCTGGCTGTCGACAAACGTTCCCCAAACACTTTAATTACATTTTTAACGGTTAATTTGGCAACTTTTAGCGATTTTGCCAGCTTTGCGTACGAGTAGCTCGGATTTTCGCGATGCGCGAGCAAAATTTTGATACGCTGCTCTTCTTGCTTGGACGGCATTTTGACAACTGAGGAGTGAATTCCTAAATCAAAATAGGAGCAACATTCTACACACACACACACACCTTCAAAATGAGGGGTGTTCAGGTTTTTTTAAATGCAAAATTGAAAGAAATACGTCAAGTTTATATTGACCAAATTTTGACCGTATCACCCTTTAATACCAAACATCCTCCCTACTCAGTCGTCCGCCTTTACGGAATACCATTATTTCTGACTTGTCCATATTAACATGTAAATTCCACATATCACAATAACTTTCTAGTCTTGATATCATAAACCGCTTCGTATCTCGGTCTTCTGCCAGTATTACAATATCATCGGCGTAGAGAAGTAGTCGAATATTTGAGTCATGTACATTAATACCACCTTGTATGTGTTCTTCGAGGTCGTTGATGTACAACGAAAAGAGGATTGGGGACAGTAAGCATCCCTGTTTAACTCCAGAGTATGATTGAAAATAGTCAGAGATATCTTCGCCAGTCCAGATTGCGTATTCCGTTGAGTTGTACATATTTTCTATGAGCTTTGCAAGTTTATTCGATATTCCAATTTGATATAATTTTTATATAAGTGATTTTCTGCAGATATTGTCAAAAGCTGCTTTGTGTTGTTTGAATCTCAGGTTCACGATTGACGCTAAATTGTATATGTTATCAACCGTTGAGTAACCTTTCCGAAAACCCGCTTGGCATTCTGTTATAATTTTGTGGTAATCTGCCCAGTGCGATATTCTCTCATTCAAAATTCCCATCATAATTTTAGCTAAACAGTTCATGAAAGCTATACCTCAATAATTTTGTGGCTGTGAAATGTCTCCTTGTGTATAGGAAATATAATAGTTTTGTCGAATTTACAGTCTATTTCTCCAGTATTTAAGATTTTGTTGTACTGCTTTAGCAGTTGTGCGTGAAAACTGGCTGCGCCATACACTATATGTTCGTATGGTATGCGATCTTCGCCTGGTGCTTTATTCCTTTTTAATTTGTTTAGAACATTTATCAATTCCGAAAGGCTTATATCGCAATCCAATATGGGGTCTGTCCGAAAGTTAGGGGCATAAATGATTTCTACTATTCTACTTGTGGGATTTAGAAGGCTTTCGAAATGGGTTTTGAAGTCGGTGGATGATATGTTGGAGCTAATTTGGAATGTTTGGTTTCTTATTTCTCTCGCAACTTTCCACCATTGCTTGGAATCACAAACGTTATTTATTTTCTCGAGAAGCAGATCCTGGTATTCTTTTTTGTTAGACCTACAAATCGATTTATAACTTTTGAAAGGTATACCATTTCTGTTTAGGTTGAAAAGGCGTTTTGTATGACTTTTGTTTCTTAGACGAGCCTGTAATAACATTAGCAAGATCGTCCAGGGTGATTTCCAGCCTCTCGGATAACATGTTCGACATATTCTCATTTAGTTTCATTTGATATCTTTCTTTATCCGCATCTTTCCAATAAAGTTTTGGTAATAGTTTTAGACCATCTTCAGTTCTGTGATCAATATCAACTAAAGGGTTAAAAAAATAAAATATATAAATCATTATATTCCTTATCATATTAACGATGTCAACATGTTCCTTTTAATATGTAGATGCGCCTAGATTTCCAATAAATCAGCAACCTGTAAGCTAAATTATTTTTTTTTTAAGTATACAGAGTAATTAGAACTTAATTTTGTACAATTAAAAGTTAATTTAGTTAAAAATTACCTGCATAGAATATCAAGTTCAATTCTTAGTTCCAGGTTGCAGATTTATAATCTTATTTTGCAGTTGTTGTCTTTTGGCATAAAAACGTGTCGGTAATTTAATATTAGTAACAATTCCTTTCCAAAATTTCCTTAATTGAAATCGTCTATTAAAATTTGAACCAATCAAAGACAAAAATAATGGTAAAGCAATGAAATATTCGGTATTATATTGAAAATACTTTGCAAATTCTGAAAATAGGAAAAATATAAATGGAAAATACATATATTCATTATTTTCGGATATTTTTCATATTTTTAAATACAAAAGAAAGAACTTTTTTACCATTACATAATTCCGCTCATTAGTTTATATATCAGATATACTGCTCTCTACTTGGGTTCAAACTGAAAAAGGCAGGTAAAACAAAAGTGCAGTTAAATGCCAACGCTACTTTGCAACTTCAAGGTGAATCTTCCAACAAACCCATACCGCTCTTGGTTTTAAGAAAACTAGGAGTGAAAAAAATTTATAATTTTAAAAGATCAACATATTCTTATATTCTTATATATTTGATAAAATGATGGAGTTGATGGGATTTATTGGTCAATTTCACGAAATAGAATTGCTCACTAAAAGAAATGAATAAAAAATATATTATTTTAGTCCGTTTAAAGTAAACAGGCTTCAGTGGAAAATGGTATTCACATTTCACAATTTCTTACCTTCAATAAACGTAGATTGTTTTCCATTTTTACAATACCACAAAGCACAAACAGAGGTAATTTCAAATGCGTTCTGCTATATATTTTTCAAACATTTACCACGTGGCCATTTGTTGTTGCACACTTTATTTATTTCAACCCTTTGCTATGATTTGTTGTTGCGTTCAAAATATTTATGCACACATTTCGAACGCAGCAGACAGAATGTCGCCAATCATGTTTTTCAATTTACGCGAAAAACAAAAACCCAACCGTTCGTTACGAGTTACTTTCACAGACAGTTGTTGAATAAATACCCATTCTCTAGTTCTCTTTTCGCTCTTTCCATCCCTCAAAATTATTCAATTTCAATCACAAAGGTGATTGAAATTGAATAATTGGAAACGGTTTGTAATTGAAAATTATTTCCGAATTGATTACCAATTTGATTGAATCAATATTTTAATTGGAAACGTAGCAAATATCAATCATTTTTTAATTGGTTTTTATTCGGATTTGATTAAATAATTAATTGAATCAATTAACATATTAATTGAATCCGTTTCCAAATGCAATTAAGAGTTTAATTGAAAAAATTTTGGTGATAATTGTTTGTGTGTAAGTAGGCCAATGAAAGGTTATGTCATTGTCTTGGAACCAATTTTTAATAAATCGCGAAGTGTGTTTAGGATCGTTGTCTTGTTGAAACACTCACTTTAGAGCTATGTTCCCGCTCCCACGCTTGACCGTCATTTTTGTGAAGCGCATATGGAATTCTTTTCCTTTGGGTCGACGAACATTACGACTACTACCATTTCGGAATATTTTTTTTAGTTTCATCGCTCCACAGGATATTGCGCCATTTTCTCTCACCTACCGTTCTTGACCACCTATAATGTTTTCTGGCGAAGCATAGTCTCATCTTACAAATTTTTTTCCGTAGCATAGGAACTTTTCTGACTGTTCGGCCGGGTAATAGATCGTGTAGATATCACATTGCATATTTCAGCAGACATTTGTCTGGATGATTTGAAAGGGTTTTTTTTTGGGAGAGTGAAGTGTCTTGCTTGGTTTTCCACGTGTTTTCGCAGAACTTCTTTTCTTTAGGGCTTTTTGGACACAAAGTAACGATCTCTTAAAAGATATGGCGGTCGTTCAAAAAGATTTTCCCTCAAATCTTGGAGCTAAAACCAGTCTTTTCTTTTCTACTACAATGACTTTTTCGGTTCATCTAGTATCAAATTTTTATTAATTTTTTATTATTTGCATTCAATTCATCGCCACTAAAAACACAATAAAAAACTTTTAGCAAAATTAAAACATTTTCATATAAAAACGCACAATCTACTTATTTTTTTGACCAACCAAATAAAGCGCTTCATCACAAAGAGAACACGGGAAACAAACATAATGACATTTTTGCGTTTTTTTTTTCTTATTGAATCAGTGCTGCCAATATTGAACTTTAATTACGTGACGTAGTTACAACACCAAATTAAAAAATATGTTAGAGTTAGGACAAAGAAGAAAAAAATGCCAACGTGTCTTATTATTTTGACCATATGTGTATATTTAGGAAACATAATTTACTTCTAAACACTCAATAATATTTATTAAATTGGTGTTCGATCAATATGAAAGCATCGTTAAAAATGGGTCGATATGAATCAAATTCATCATATCCCCGAAATAAAATGCTGTGTCCGTTTCTAGTCGAAATGCCCTATATGAATGGAATAAGGGAGCAAAGTTTTCTTATTTTGGGGATTTGCTGCACTTCTTTAAGCCCTTTTTTAAGAATGCAAAAAAGAATTTCTTGTATACCATTTCTCAAAAATCCCTACAAAAATGTCCAAATTTCTAGAAATACCTCATCCTAATCCCCCACCTCAAAAATACTGTCCCCAATTTGGGGAAAATCCCCAAAAATTGGCAGCACTGGAATTACGCGAAACTATAGCCCCCTTATACACTGATTTCTTTGTATTAAATTCGCATAATGTATATTTTAAAAATTTTCTCCTGTTGGAAGAATTAATCCATTCCTATATTTATGCTTTAATTGTGTTTTCGTAGCGCTATTAAATTTTGATTTTTATACCCACCACCATAGAATGGTGACGGGGGTATAATAAGTTTGTCATTCCGTTTGTAACGCATCGAAATATCGATTTCCGACTATATAAAGTATATATATTCTTGATCAGGGAGAAATTCTAAGACGATATAACGATGTCCGTCTGTCCGTCTGTCTGTCTGTCTGTCTGTCTGTTGTAATCACGCTACAGTCTTCAATAATGAAGCAATCGCGCTGAAATTTTGCACAAACTCGTCTTTTGTCTGCAGGCAGGTCAAGTTCGAAGATGGGCTATATCGGTCCAGGTTTTGATATAGTCCCCATATAAACCGACCTCCCGATTTGGGGTCTTGGGCTTATAGAAATCGTAGTTTTTATCCAATTTGCCTGAAATTAGAAATATAGAGGTATTTTATAACCATAAAGAGGTGTGCCAAAAATGGTGAGTATCGGTCCATGTTTTGGTATAGCCCCCATATAGACCGATCTCCCGATTTTACTTCTTGGGCTTATAGAAACCGCAGTTTTTATTCAATTTACCTGAAATTGGAAATCTAGAAGTATTGTAGGACCACAAATACGTATGCCAAAAATTGTGAGTATCGGTCCATGTTTTGGTATGGTCCCCATATAAAAGAACCTCCAGATTTGGGGTCTTGGGCTTATAGAAACCGTAGTTTTTATCCAATTTGTCTGAAATTGGAAATCTAGTGGTATTTTAGGATCATAAAGAGGTGTGCCGAAAATGGTAAGTATCGGTCCATATTTGGTATAGCCCCCATATAGACCGATTTCCCGATTTTAATTCTTGGGCTTCTAGAATCCGAAGTTTTTATCCTATTTACCTGAAATTGGAAATCTAGTGGTATTTTAGGACCATAAAGAGGTGTGCCGAAAATGGTGAGTATCGGTCCATATTTTGGTATAGCCCCCATATAGACCGATCTCCCGATTTTACTTCTTGGGCTTATAGAAACCGCAGTTTTTATTCAATTTACCTGAAATTGAAAATCTAGAGGTATTGTAGGACCACAAATACGTGTGCCAAAAATTGTGAGTATCGGTCCATGTTTTGGTGTGGTCCCCATATAAAACGACCTCCCGATTTGGGGTCTTGGGCTTATAGAATCCGTAGTTTAAATACAATTTGTCTGAAATTGAAAATTTATTGGTATTTGAGGACCATAAAGGGGTGTGCCAAAAATGGTGAGTATCGGTCCATGTTTTGGTATAGCCCCCATATAGACCGATATCCCGATTTTACTTCTTGGGTTTCTAGAATCCGTAGTTTTTATGCGATTTGCCTGAAATTGTAAATATTATTTTAGGCTCCCAAAAACGTGTATCGGATTAAGTTTTTATCGGTCCTTTTGGTAATGCCTCCATATAGACCGACTTCATTTCTTGAGGGTATAGAAGGCGCACTGATCATGAAAATTGCTTGAAACTCAATGTAAAATTTTCAGATTTCAGATACTTCTCGGGTGAAAATCTACAGATTTAAGATTTCAAAGCAAGACGTTATTTTATAATTTTCTTGCACACTTACAAGAGATGTTAATGATTCCTCTAAAACTCAAACAAAAATGGTTCTTATAAATCCAGAATCTGATATAGTCCTCATAGGTGAAATCTTTAAATTTATCTTCGGGAAGTGTCCTCAAGTCCTCAATCCCTCTTGAAATTTCAAAGGAAACCCTAATATTTGGTTCATGGTGGTGGGTATTTAAGATTCGGCCCGGCCGAATTTAGTGCTGTATATACTTGTTTTGTGTGTTTTTTTGCATGAAAAGAAAAGTTTAATTTGTGCCGGTGTATTTTAAATTATTCAGATATATTCGGTATTATATTGAAAATACTTTGCAAATTCTGAAAATAGGAAAAATATAAATGGAAAATACATATATTCATTATTTTCGGATATTTTTCATATTTTTAAATACAAAAGAAAGAACTTTTTTACCATTACATAATTCCGCTCATTAGTTTATATATCAGATATACTGCTCTCTACTTGGGTTCAAACTGAAAAAGGCAGGTAAAACAAAAGTGCAGTTAAATGCCAACGCTACTTTGCAACTTCAAGGTGAATCTTCCAACAAACCCATACCGCTCTTGGTTTTAAGAAAACTAGGAGTGAAAAAAATTTATAATTTTAAAAGATCAACATATTCTTATATTCTTATATATTTGATAAAATGATGGAGTTGATGGGATTTATTGGTCAATTTCACGAAATAGAATTGCTCACTAAAAGAAATGAATAAAAAATATATTATTTTAGTCCGTTTAAAGTAAACAGGCTTCAGTGGAAAATGGTATTCACATTTCACAATTTCTTACCTTCAATAAACGTAGATTGTTTTCCATTTTTACAATACCACAAAGCACAAACAGAGGTAATTTCAAATGCGTTCTGCTATATATTTTTCAAACATTTACCACGTGGCCATTTGTTGTTGCACACTTTATTTATTTCAACCCTTTGCTATGATTTGTTGTTGCGTTCAAAATATTTATGCACACATTTCGAACGCAGCAGACAGAATGTCGCCAATCATGTTTTTCAATTTACGCGAAAAACAAAAACCCAACCGTTCGTTACGAGTTACTTTCACAGACAGTTGTTGAATAAATACCCATTCTCTAGTTCTCTTTTCGCTCTTTCCATCCCTCAAAATTATTCAATTTCAATCACAAAGGTGATTGAAATTGAATAATTGGAAACGGTTTGTAATTGAAAATTATTTCCGAATTGATTACCAATTTGATTGAATCAATATTTTAATTGGAAACGTAGCAAATATCAATCATTTTTTAATTGGTTTTTATTCGGATTTGATTAAATAATTAATTGAATCAATTAACATATTAATTGAATCCGTTTCCAAATGCAATTAAGAGTTTAATTGAAAAAATTTTGGTGATAATTGTTTGTGTGTAAGTAGGCCAATGAAAGGTTATGTCATTGTCTTGGAACCAATTTTTAATAAATCGCGAAGTGTGTTTAGGATCGTTGTCTTGTTGAAACACTCACTTTAGAGCTATGTTCCCGCTCCCACGCTTGACCGTCATTTTTGTGAAGCGCATATGGAATTCTTTTCCTTTGGGTCGACGAACATTACGACTACTACCATTTCGGAATATTTTTTTTAGTTTCATCGCTCCACAGGATATTGCGCCATTTTCTCTCACCTACCGTTCTTGACCACCTATAATGTTTTCTGGCGAAGCATAGTCTCATCTTACAAATTTTTTTCCGTAGCATAGGAACTTTTCTGACTGTTCGGCCGGGTAATAGATCGTGTAGATATCACATTGCATATTTCAGCAGACATTTGTCTGGATGATTTGAAAGGGTTTTTTTTTGGGAGAGTGAAGTGTCTTGCTTGGTTTTCCACGTGTTTTCGCAGAACTTCTTTTCTTTAGGGCTTTTTGGACACAAAGTAACGATCTCTTAAAAGATATGGCGGTCGTTCAAAAAGATTTTCCCTCAAATCTTGGAGCTAAAACCAGTCTTTTCTTTTCTACTACAATGACTTTTTCGGTTCATCTAGTATCAAATTTTTATTAATTTTTTATTATTTGCATTCAATTCATCGCCACTAAAAACACAATAAAAAACTTTTCGCAAAATTAAAACATTTTCATATAAAAACGCACAATCTACTTATTTTTTTGACCAACCAAATAAAGCGCTTCATCACAAAGAGAACACGGGAAACAAACATAATGACATTTTTGCGTTTTTTTTTTCTTATTGAATCAGTGCTGCCAATATTGAACTTTAATTACGTGACGTAGTTACAACACCAAATTAAAAAATATGTTAGAGTTAGGACAAAGAAGAAAAAAATGCCAACGTGTCTTATTATTTTGACCATATGTGTATATTTAGGAAACATAATTTACTTCTAAACACTCAATAATATTTATTAAATTGGTGTTCGATCAATATGAAAGCATCGTTAAAAATGGGTCGATATGAATCAAATTCATCATATCCCCGAAATAAAATGCTGTGTCCGTTTCTAGTCGAAATGCCCTATATGAATGGAATAAGGGAGCAAAGTTTTCTTATTTTGGGGATTTGCTGCACTTCTTTAAGCCCTTTTTTAAGAATGCAAAAAAGAATTTCTTGTATACCATTTCTCAAAAATCCCTACAAAAATGTCCAAATTTCTAGAAATACCTCATCCTAATCCCCCACCTCAAAAATACTGTCCCCAATTTGGGGAAAATCCCCAAAAATTGGCAGCACTGGAATTACGCGAAACTATAGCCCCCTTATACACTGATTTCTTTGTATTAAATTCGCATAATGTATATTTTAAAAATTTTCTCCTGTTGGAAGAATTAATCCATTCCTATATTTATGCTTTAATTGTGTTTTCGTAGCGCTATTAAATTTTGATTTTTATACCCACCACCATAGAATGGTGACGGGGGTATAATAAGTTTGTCATTCCGTTTGTAACGCATCGAAATATCGATTTCCGACTATATAAAGTATATATATTCTTGATCAGGGAGAAATTCTAAGACGATATAACGATGTCCGTCTGTCCGTCTGTCTGTCTGTCTGTCTGTCTGTTGTAATCACGCTACAGTCTTCAATAATGAAGCAATCGCGCTGAAATTTTGCACAAACTCGTCTTTTGTCTGCAGGCAGGTCAAGTTCGAAGATGGGCTATATCGGTCCAGGTTTTGATATAGTCCCCATATAAACCGACCTCCCGATTTGGGGTCTTGGGCTTATAGAAATCGTAGTTTTTATCCAATTTGCCTGAAATTAGAAATATAGAGGTATTTTATAACCATAAAGAGGTGTGCCAAAAATGGTGAGTATCGGTCCATGTTTTGGTATAGCCCCCATATAGACCGATCTCCCGATTTTACTTCTTGGGCTTATAGAAACCGCAGTTTTTATTCAATTTACCTGAAATTGGAAATCTAGAAGTATTGTAGGACCACAAATACGTATGCCAAAAATTGTGAGTATCGGTCCATGTTTTGGTATGGTCCCCATATAAAAGAACCTCCCGATTTGGGGTCTTGGGCTTATAGAAACCGTAGTTTTTATCCAATTTGTCTGAAATTGGAAATCTAGTGGTATTTTAGGATCATAAAGAGGTGTGCCGAAAATGGTAAGTATCGGTCCATATTTGGTATAGCCCCCATATAGACCGATTTCCCGATTTTAATTCTTGGGCTTCTAGAATCCGAAGTTTTTATCCTATTTACCTGAAATTGGAAATCTAGTGGTATTTTAGGACCATAAAGAGGTGTGCCGAAAATGGTGAGTATCGGTCCATATTTTGGTATAGCCCCCATATAGACCGATCTCCCGATTTTACTTCTTGGGCTTATAGAAACCGCAGTTTTTATTCAATTTACCTGAAATTGAAAATCTAGAGGTATTGTAGGACCACAAATACGTGTGCCAAAAATTGTGAGTATCGGTCCATGTTTTGGTGTGGTCCCCATATAAAACGACCTCCCGATTTGGGGTCTTGGGCTTATAGAATCCGTAGTTTAAATACAATTTGTCTGAAATTGGAAATTTATTGGTATTTGAGGACCATAAAGGGGTGTGCCAAAAATGGTGAGTATCGGTCCATGTTTTGGTATAGCCCCCATATAGACCGATATCCCGATTTTACTTCTTGGGTTTCTAGAATCCGTAGTTTTTATGCGATTTGCCTGAAATTGTAAATATTATTTTAGGCTCCCAAAAACGTGTATCGGATTAAGTTTTTATCGGTCCTTTTGGTAATGCCTCCATATAGACCGACTTCATTTCTTGAGGGTATAGAAGGCGCACTGATCATGAAAATTGCTTGAAACTCAATGTAAAATTTTCAGATTTCAGATACTTCTCGGGTGAAAATCTACAGATTTAAGATTTCAAAGCAAGACGTTATTTTATAATTTTCTTGCACACTTACAAGAGATGTTAATGATTCCTCTAAAACTCAAACAAAAATGGTTCTTATAAATCCAGAATCTGATATAGTCCTCATAGGTGAAATCTTTAAATTTATCTTCGGGAAGTGTCCTCAAGTCCTCAATCCCTCTTGAAATTTCAAAGGAAACCCTAATATTTGGTTCATGGTGGTGGGTATTTAAGATTCGGCCCGGCCGAATTTAGTGCTGTATATACTTGTTTTGTGTGTTTTTTTGCATGAAAAGAAAAGTTTAATTTGTGCCGGTGTATTTTAAATTATTCAGATATATTCGGTATTATATTGAAAATACTTTGCAAATTCTGAAAATAGGAAAAATATAAATGGAAAATACATATATTCATTATTTTCGGATATTTTTCATATTTTTAAATACAAAAGAAAGAACTTTTTTACCATTACATAATTCCGCTCATTAGTTTATATATCAGATATACTGCTCTCTACTTGGGTTCAAACTGAAAAAGGCAGGTAAAACAAAAGTGCAGTTAAATGCCAACGCTACTTTGCAACTTCAAGGTGAATCTTCCAACAAACCCATACCGCTCTTGGTTTTAAGAAAACTAGGAGTGAAAAAAATTTATAATTTTAAAAGATCAACATATTCTTATATTCTTATATATTTGATAAAATGATGGAGTTGATGGGATTTATTGGTCAATTTCACGAAATAGAATTGCTCACTAAAAGAAATGAATAAAAAATATATTATTTTAGTCCGTTTAAAGTAAACAGGCTTCAGTGGAAAATGGTATTCACATTTCACAATTTCTTACCTTCAATAAACGTAGATTGTTTTCCATTTTTACAATACCACAAAGCACAAACAGAGGTAATTTCAAATGCGTTCTGCTATATATTTTTCAAACATTTACCACGTGGCCATTTGTTGTTGCACACTTTATTTATTTCAACCCTTTGCTATGATTTGTTGTTGCGTTCAAAATATTTATGCACACATTTCGAACGCAGCAGACAGAATGTCGCCAATCATGTTTTTCAATTTACGCGAAAAACAAAAACCCAACCGTTCGTTACGAGTTACTTTCACAGACAGTTGTTGAATAAATACCCATTCTCTAGTTCTCTTTTCGCTCTTTCCATCCCTCAAAATTATTCAATTTCAATCACAAAGGTGATTGAAATTGAATAATTGGAAACGGTTTGTAATTGAAAATTATTTCCGAATTGATTACCAATTTGATTGAATCAATATTTTAATTGGAAACGTAGCAAATATCAATCATTTTTTAATTGGTTTTTATTCGGATTTGATTAAATAATTAATTGAATCAATTAACATATTAATTGAATCCGTTTCCAAATGCAATTAAGAGTTTAATTGAAAAAATTTTGGTGATAATTGTTTGTGTGTAAGTAGGCCAATGAAAGGTTATGTCATTGTCTTGGAACCAATTTTTAATAAATCGCGAAGTGTGTTTAGGATCGTTGTCTTGTTGAAACACTCACTTTAGAGCTATGTTCCCGCTCCCACGCTTGACCGTCATTTTTGTGAAGCGCATATGGAATTCTTTTCCTTTGGGTCGACGAACATTACGACTACTACCATTTCGGAATATTTTTTTTAGTTTCATCGCTCCACAGGATATTGCGCCATTTTCTCTCACCTACCGTTCTTGACCACCTATAATGTTTTCTGGCGAAGCATAGTCTCATCTTACAAATTTTTTTCCGTAGCATAGGAACTTTTCTGACTGTTCGGCCGGGTAATAGATCGTGTAGATATCACATTGCATATTTCAGCAGACATTTGTCTGGATGATTTGAAAGGGTTTTTTTTTGGGAGAGTGAAGTGTCTTGCTTGGTTTTCCACGTGTTTTCGCAGAACTTCTTTTCTTTAGGGCTTTTTGGACACAAAGTAACGATCTCTTAAAAGATATGGCGGTCGTTCAAAAAGATTTTCCCTCAAATCTTGGAGCTAAAACCAGTCTTTTCTTTTCTACTACAATGACTTTTTCGGTTCATCTAGTATCAAATTTTTATTAATTTTTTATTATTTGCATTCAATTCATCGCCACTAAAAACACAATAAAAAACTTTTAGCAAAATTAAAACATTTTCATATAAAAACGCACAATCTACTTATTTTTTTGACCAACCAAATAAAGCGCTTCATCACAAAGAGAACACGGGAAACAAACATAATGACATTTTTGCGTTTTTTTTTTCTTATTGAATCAGTGCTGCCAATATTGAACTTTAATTACGTGACGTAGTTACAACACCAAATTAAAAAATATGTTAGAGTTAGGACAAAGAAGAAAAAAATGCCAACGTGTCTTATTATTTTGACCATATGTGTATATTTAGGAAACATAATTTACTTCTAAACACTCAATAATATTTATTAAATTGGTGTTCGATCAATATGAAAGCATCGTTAAAAATGGGTCGATATGAATCAAATTCATCATATCCCCGAAATAAAATGCTGTGTCCGTTTCTAGTCGAAATGCCCTATATGAATGGAATAAGGGAGCAAAGTTTTCTTATTTTGGGGATTTGCTGCACTTCTTTAAGCCCTTTTTTAAGAATGCAAAAAAGAATTTCTTGTATACCATTTCTCAAAAATCCCTACAAAAATGTCCAAATTTCTAGAAATACCTCATCCTAATCCCCCACCTCAAAAATACTGTCCCCAATTTGGGGAAAATCCCCAAAAATTGGCAGCACTGGAATTACGCGAAACTATAGCCCCCTTATACACTGATTTCTTTGTATTAAATTCGCATAATGTATATTTTAAAAATTTTCTCCTGTTGGAAGAATTAATCCATTCCTATATTTATGCTTTAATTGTGTTTTCGTAGCGCTATTAAATTTTGATTTTTATACCCACCACCATAGAATGGTGACGGGGGTATAATAAGTTTGTCATTCCGTTTGTAACGCATCGAAATATCGATTTCCGACTATATAAAGTATATATATTCTTGATCAGGGAGAAATTCTAAGACGATATAACGATGTCCGTCTGTCCGTCTGTCTGTCTGTCTGTCTGTCTGTTGTAATCACGCTACAGTCTTCAATAATGAAGCAATCGCGCTGAAATTTTGCACAAACTCGTCTTTTGTCTGCAGGCAGGTCAAGTTCGAAGATGGGCTATATCGGTCCAGGTTTTGATATAGTCCCCATATAAACCGACCTCCCGATTTGGGGTCTTGGGCTTATAGAAATCGTAGTTTTTATCCAATTTGCCTGAAATTAGAAATATAGAGGTATTTTATAACCATAAAGAGGTGTGCCAAAAATGGTGAGTATCGGTCCATGTTTTGGTATAGCCCCCATATAGACCGATCTCCCGATTTTACTTCTTGGGCTTATAGAAACCGCAGTTTTTATTCAATTTACCTGAAATTGGAAATCTAGAAGTATTGTAGGACCACAAATACGTATGCCAAAAATTGTGAGTATCGGTCCATGTTTTGGTATGGTCCCCATATAAAAGAACCTCCCGATTTGGGGTCTTGGGCTTATAGAAACCGTAGTTTTTATCCAATTTGTCTGAAATTGGAAATCTAGTGGTATTTTAGGATCATAAAGAGGTGTGCCGAAAATGGTAAGTATCGGTCCATATTTGGTATAGCCCCCATATAGACCGATTTCCCGATTTTAATTCTTGGGCTTCTAGAATCCGAAGTTTTTATCCTATTTACCTGAAATTGGAAATCTAGTGGTATTTTAGGACCATAAAGAGGTGTGCCGAAAATGGTGAGTATCGGTCCATATTTTGGTATAGCCCCCATATAGACCGATCTCCCGATTTTACTTCTTGGGCTTATAGAAACCGCAGTTTTTATTCAATTTACCTGAAATTGAAAATCTAGAGGTATTGTAGGACCACAAATACGTGTGCCAAAAATTGTGAGTATCGGTCCATGTTTTGGTGTGGTCCCCATATAAAACGACCTCCCGATTTGGGGTCTTGGGCTTATAGAATCCGTAGTTTAAATACAATTTGTCTGAAATTGGAAATTTATTGGTATTTGAGGACCATAAAGGGGTGTGCCAAAAATGGTGAGTATCGGTCCATGTTTTGGTATAGCCCCCATATAGACCGATATCCCGATTTTACTTCTTGGGTTTCTAGAATCCGTAGTTTTTATGCGATTTGCCTGAAATTGTAAATATTATTTTAGGCTCCCAAAAACGTGTATCGGATTAAGTTTTTATCGGTCCTTTTGGTAATGCCTCCATATAGACCGACTTCATTTCTTGAGGGTATAGAAGGCGCACTGATCATGAAAATTGCTTGAAACTCAATGTAAAATTTTCAGATTTCAGATACTTCTCGGGTGAAAATCTACAGATTTAAGATTTCAAAGCAAGACGTTATTTTATAATTTTCTTGCACACTTACAAGAGATGTTAATGATTCCTCTAAAACTCAAACAAAAATGGTTCTTATAAATCCAGAATCTGATATAGTCCTCATAGGTGAAATCTTTAAATTTATCTTCGGGAAGTGTCCTCAAGTCCTCAATCCCTCTTGAAATTTCAAAGGAAACCCTAATATTTGGTTCATGGTGGTGGGTATTTAAGATTCGGCCCGGCCGAATTTAGTGCTGTATATACTTGTTTTGTGTGTTTTTTTTGCATGAAAAGAAAAGTTTAATTTGTGCCGGTGTATTTTAAATTATTCAGATAAGTGATTAGTGACTGATTCGATTTCGTCTTCTTCGCGGGGTCGTTGGGTTGATTCAGGTTTGTCTCTCATAAGTTTCGCGACGACTACTTTGTCGGATTGCCCTCAGTCTCAGTCGAAAAGCTCGAGGAAACTCAATATGGCTGCTTCAAAGAGGGTAGTTTTTGTTTCTCCTTTTTCCCCGGAGACGACGGCTGAGGATATTGATTGTTATATTAGGTCTAGGGTCGATGGTATATCGGGTTTTAGAACAATTAGGTTGAAGTCTCAGTTCTCTGGGAATAGGTCTTCATTTAAGATTATTGTTGATGCTGATCTCTTCGATACGCTGTGTAATCGTGATTTTTGGCCTCCTATGGCATTGGTTAAGGAGTTTGTTGATCGGTCGGATAACTTAGCTAGATTACCTAGCAAGCCTCCTCCATCTCCAAAAAATTGAGTGGCTCTTTTTCTATTGTTTATCAAAATGTCAGAGGGCTGAACACAAAATTATAGAGGCTGTATATTGATAGTTTTGATTTTGAGTTTGCGGTTTTGGTTATGACTGAGACTTGGCTCAGGCCATCGGTATATGATTCTGAGATTCTTTGTGGTCGTTACTTGGTGTTCAAGAAGGATCGATGGGTAGGATTGGTGGCGGAGTACTAATTGGTGTTCTTGGCACCTTCCCCTCTGAGTGAATTGTTCTGGACGATGTTGATGATTCCTTACGGCAAGGGTAGATGTTCTGGGATTTAGGTTATGTTCTTTAATAGGTCATTGAAATTCGGTTATTTCCCTCTAAGATGGAGGAGTTCTTTTGTCGTACCACTTCATAAGTCAGGGAGCCCCTTTGATGTGAGTAATTATAGGGGGATAGCAAGATTGAGTGCTATTCCCAAGGTTTTTGAGAAGATGGTGACGGATGTTTTGTCGCATAGCATTTCTTCGATACTGGATCCTTGCCAACATGGTTTTAGTAAGGGCCTATTGACTACTACGAACTTGGTGGAATTTACTTCTCATGTTATTAATCAGTTTGTTGTTGGGAATCAGACACATGTTATTTATACGGATTTTAGTAAGGCTTTTGACCGGGTGAATCATAAGCTCTTGTTACATAAGCTGGATAGGATTGTGTCTTTTGGTGATTCCTATTCGAGGTTCTTTGATGTCCCATCAGGTGTGCCTCAGGGTAATCATTTGGGGCCTGTCTTATTTTTGTTATTTATAAACGATTTACCTCAGTCCGTATGTAACTCTAGGAGTTTGATGTATCCTGTACTAACACCTTGTTCACCAAATGGTGACGGATGTTTTGTCGCATAGCATTTCTTCGATACTGGATCCTTGCCAGCATGGTTTTCGTAAGGGCCTATTGACTACTACGAACTTGGTGGAATTTACTTCTCATGTTATTAATCAGTTTGTTGTTGGGAATCGGACACATGTTATTTATACGGATTTTAGTAAGGCTTTTGACCGGGTGAATCATAAGCTGTTGTTGCATAAGCTGGATAGGATTGGATTAACCAGTACACTTTTGGCTTGGATTTCGTCGTATCTTGAGTGCCGCACGCAGATTGTGTCTTTTGGCGATTCCTATTCGAGTCATTTGGGGCCTGTCTTATTTTTGTTATTTATAAACGATTACCTCAGTCCGTATGTAACTCTAGTAGTTTGATGTATGCTGATGATGTTAAGTTATTCACCTCGTTCGATAATTCTGGTGGGGTGCATTTATTACAGGATGATTTGGATTGCTTTAGTGATTGGTGTAGGGTAAACCTAATGGATTTGAACTTGAAAAATGCAAGTTTATGCGTTTCTTCAGGTCTAGGTCTATTGATGTTCGGTTAGTATACAGGACACGTTATTGGAGGAGGTTTATTCTTTTGTTGATCTTGGCATTGTTATGGATCGTAGGCTTAATTTTAATGATCACATTAAATTGATGGTGAGTAGGGCATCTGGGGCTCTAGGATTCATGAAGCGTTGGGCGAAGGAGTTTTCGGACCCTTATGTTACCAAGAGGCTTTTTACTGTCCTTGTTAGACCTATTCTGGAGTATGGTTCTATCGTGTGGGATCCTCAGTATGATGTTTACATTGATAAGATGGAATCGGTTCAAAAGCAGTTCTTGTTGTTCGCTCTGAGACATCTTCATTGGAACAGTGATTTTGTTCTTCCTCCTTACACTTCTAGATTAAGGCTGATTCATTTGCCTACTCTTAGAGCCGACGGACGATGTTGGGCTCCATGATGATGTATAGGCTAGTTTGTGGCGATATTCCATGCTCTGAATTGATATCTAGGATTAGGATAAATGTTCCTTTCAGGGCATCTAGGAATTACCAGTTTCTTTTCATTGCTTTTCAACGTTCGTAGGATGTGCATTAATTTTAATTCAATCTATCATCTAGTTGACACTAACTTAAGTATTGATATGGTGAAGTCCAGAATTTTAGCATATTTGGATAACTAATACATTTGTTTTATTGAATAACCTAATATTTTGTCTTGTTTTGTAATTTATCCGGCTGATGAGTCCTTCTCTGTAGCTAGTTAAATCCCTCTGCCTCCATCCCGCAATGGTCCGGATCATGGTGTGTACGCTGTCCCTACGTCATGGCGACGAGACCCTCACGGTCGGAAGGGACGGGAAAGTGGGCGATGGCACCGTTCGAAAAAAATGTATTTTTTACTTTTAAATAACCCGTAATGTTCTGTACACAAAATGTTTAACTACTATTAACTTCTGAACCATTCCATATTTTGCCAAGAAATTTCTTCCAATTAAATTTCTTAGTCATAGGAACAGTATTTAAAATTTTCGTGATAAATATCACTGTGGTTCGGAAACTAGAGTAAGAGGAATTTTGCGAATTCGTAAACCAGAACGTGAAGGAATATAATAATTGAACTAGTGACACTAATTTTTAAATAAAAAAATGTTTTTGTCTCTTTGATTCTTAGTTGTAAAAACTTCGGCCGATCAAAATGATTTATCTGCCACAAACAATAAATTAGCGTCATCAATACCAGCAGATCGTTATGTACGTCTTGCCGAATCCAGATCTGTAACACCATCACCACCGCCCAATTTAGTTTTTAACATTCCAACCCAGTCGCACATACCATCATTATCACCTATAAGTAGTTCTGCGGAATCCACACCTACCTCAGAATCGCCGCCAATGAAAATGAAATCATTGTCGCATAATATATCACCTACAGGACGTGCAAAAGCGGCTATTAATTCAAAAATTACTAGTCTAACAACCTTTCTAAACGCAAAGACACAGGCAAAACGCTTAGCCAACAAATTACAGTAAGTAAATTAAATTTCAATATTAGAAGTAACAAAATATACAGTTTTAATTTTTTTACTTGAGTTGATATGATATTATTAAACTGCTTTGTTTTTTTTTTTTTTCAGGCAACAGAAAAACACTTTTACATATCAAACCCCAGATGGACGCCCTTTATTCGAAGCCGAAAGTCCTGATGAATTGGCTTTGGTTAATGCTGCATATAGTTACGATTGCTGCCTTGTAAACCGTAGTCCAAATCACATATTGGTTAGTGTTCCCACTAAAGGTCTAGTGGAATACGAAGTGTTGAAAATATTGCCCTTTGACTCAAGTCGAAAGTGCATGTCTATTGTTGTTCGACGAACAGGGACACAAGAAATTGTTTTATATACGAAAGGTGCTGATACATCTATAATGCCTGTACTAACACCTTGTTCACCAAATTCTCCTGAAGGCATTATACGCGAGAAGACACAACAACAGCTTGATAACTATGCTCGCGATGGGTTAAGAATATTAGTAATGGCTAAACGAAACCTCAATGCTTCGGAATATACAGAATGGTGGGCGAGACATCAAGAAATTGAGATGTCAATGGAAAATCGTGAACGCCGTTTGCGTGATTCATTTGCGAAGTTAGAAAGTAATCTAACACTTTTGGGTGCTACTGGAATCGAAGATCGTTTGCAAGAGGGTGTGCCCGAAACTATATCATCGTTATTGTCGGCTGGAATATCAATATGGGTTTTGACAGGAGATAAACCTGAAACAGCTATAAATATTGCGTATTCAGCTAAATTGTTTACCCAGCAAATGGAACTAATAAGGTAAGTTCTGCATGGATCATCATATTGGCCACCAATAATTAAAATGCACTATTATCTTTTCCCATTCCATAGATTAACCGCCCGTTCCAAGGATGCAGCAGAATCAGCTATAAATTTTTACTTAAATGAAATTGAAACTGAATCAAAACTCTCACCCTTTGATCGCAATCATCGTTTAAAACCCCGCGCACTTGTTGTCGATGGCAAAACATTGACATTCATCTTAGACTTAAGGTTAGTAGAATTACACAAACGGTCAATCAGAATGTATTTTCTCCCAACTAAGACAATGAAGAAACCCATCCAAGTGTTTCTTTTAAATATGTATATTGTGTGAGTAGTACGAAAATAGTTGAAAAACTCAATACTAACAAGTCCATTGCTATGCCACAGTTGGCGAACTTCTCTCTTATCAATGAGTGTTTGATCTCTTTTTGTAGCCATATACGAAAGGCTCTTACAAAATCCTTGAAATAATATAAAATGTTCCTAGCGTTGCTGAGCGGATTTTTTTTTTTTGTATTCGGCTGAAAAAAGTCGATTGTATAGATTACAAAAACTCTACTTTTTTAAATAATTCCGAAAAGATTTAATTTAATCATGAACCCATATGCCTGATATTTTTCACATCTAAAAGGCATTGCCGAGGAGTATTATATTGTCCTAAATTTGATATCCAGGTGCGACATGTGTATAAAGTGGAACTATAATTCTGAACGTATGTGCCTGCTATTGTACAGGTTAAGGAGATATCATTACTCATTGACAAGTTCCATGAGTTATGATATCTCCTTATCCTGTACAATAGAATTGTTTAATAAATAAGGGTATTATGGTTCAATTTCGGAATATCGGGCGACACATATACAGATTACACCTAAATATGAACCGGTTTGCATATTTTACAGATTTGGTGGACACTAGAGAAGATTAAATTGTGTCAACTTTGATTAAGATCGGTTAATAAAAAGTTTATTATAATAAATTTTCGGAAAATCGGGCGATACATATATGTGGGAGCTATATATGAACTACTCAGAGGGTGATACTGAAATTCCTCTCAAAAATATGCATCTCTGGAGTCTCTATAAAGACTTGAGTCTTTATACAATTACAAACAATATCAGTAAAATATAATACAACATCGCGTCAATATATATAAGGAACTCGCAGAAGTGAAAATTAGTGTAGACAGTAGCAATTTTTAGTACATTTCAAAAGTAGTAATTAATTATTATTTTTTTTTTTTTCAGATCCAAACTTATAAGACCATTTCTAAAATTAGCAAAAAGTTGTGCATCAGTATTGTGTTGCCGCTCAACCCCTTTGCAAAAAGCTTACTTAGTGAAAGTTGTTAAAGAAGAGTTACGATTATGTACACTAGCTATAGGCGATGGTGCCAACGATGTTTCTATGATACAGGTAATTCGAAGATATAAGAAATCTGTTTTATCTTACAATGTTTTTTTTTTTAGATGGCAGATGTTGGTGTTGGCATATCGGGTCAAGAGGGAACGCAAGCAGTAATGGCTGCTGATTTTACAGTAGCACGCTTCCGATATTTAGAACGTTTACTCATTGCTCATGGATATTGGTGTTATGATCGTCTATCACGTATGATTTTATACTTCTTTTATAAAAATGCTGTAAGTTTATATTTTGTTAGTGGGCGTATGCCGGTCGTAATGTACACAACTTTATTTTCATATTTTAGGCCTTTGTGTTTTTAATATTCTGGTACCAATTATATTGTGGTTTTTCGGGCTCTGTAATGATGGATCAAATGTATCTAATGTTATATAATTTAATATTTACCTCGCTGCCTCCCTTAGCCATTGGTGTATATGATCAACGTGTCCCAGAGGATTTATTGCTTCGAAATACATATCTTTATAAAAACGTAATTTAATTTTATGTTATTCGTTTTTCATTCATTCATAACTTCATTACTCTTTTTATGTAACATAGGGTCGCTTGGGATTGGCGTATAAACCTCATGACTTCTGGATAGTGCTTTTGGATGCACTTTATCAAAGCCTTATAGTATTTTTTATAGCTTTATGTGCGTATGCGGGTTCTGATGTAGGTATATGGGAATTCGGTGCCACAATAACAGCTTCCTGTTTATTTACGAATTTATTACATGGTGTTATTGAAATACGATCATGGGTATGTTTTAAATCTAAAGTGCGATCTCTGAAATTCTTGTGAATTAATTTAATTTTTTGCATTTCATTTTCAGACAATACTTCATGTGCTCTCTATTGTTTTTAGCTTGGGTTCTTTTTATTTATTTTCCATTGTTTACAACTCTATGTGTGTTAATTGTTTCGGCCTTCCTTCCAGTTATTGGGTGATATTTCGTTGTTTCATATCTGCTGTACATTGGTTTGTAATCATATTGTCAGCTGTTGTAGCCACGTTACCACGGTAAGTCATTTAATGTAAATAACGAAATTGTTTTGAGTGTACTCCTAAAAATGAAAATAGGCTAATGATTTCTTGTTAGTTGCAAATATTTCCGACTTCAAGCCTGATATATTTCAAATACTATATCACCATAGCCGGGAAAAATTTAAAGCCACAACCACGTTAAAAGGATTTATTAACTCGCAATAGCTTAACTTCTTAAAGCTAATGGGTAATTTGAAGGTATTTGGTTCATAATTCATAATGATAGGCCTCTATACAAACCTTGTAGTCTTCACATACAAAATAGTGAAAATTAAGGTGTATATAGATCTCTTTTAATAAGGATACGTTAAAGCATTTAATCAGTCATGAGTCCTGCCCGATTCATTGTTAAGCTCAATTATCTGAAATTAGTACAATAATCAAAGTACATAAGTACATAAAGTACATAAAATCAAAGGGTCTGAAAGTCGTATTCATTTCGTTTTCAAATGACAAAAGATAAATGTGAATAATAATTGATCAAAATCGCGATCCCCTGACATAATCTGGACTGGATCTAAATACACACAAGTACGAAATCTGAATTTCGATCGTATTAGCATCACATTTTACTCGTAATTATATATGATTTTTACGTGGGCTTGTCATAGGACGGAATTACTCCGTTTTTTGATCCTTTGCATTGCTTTAGAAGTTGTGCATTGGGAGTTTATTTGAATGAAGAAATTAAAAAAAAAAAAAATAAAAAACAAAATGTTTTATCAATTTTACTTTTTATTATTCTTATTATCTAATTTTTACAATTTGAAAAACTTTTTCGCTACCACCAGGGGTTTAACCTGGGTCTGTTGGCACGATAACAGAACGCATTAGCACCCTCAGCCATAAACGCCATTGAACACGAAGCGTCGAAACGTCAATTCAAATGTTTGCGATATGATCGTAATATGACATCAAGACATTACATTCTAATTACTTTTCGAGACGTTCTTTATTAGTATAAAGGAAAAAATTAAGAACGCAGGTTCAAATCTCACCATCGGTGAGTTTATCTATCAAATATTTTTCTAAAATATTAGTTTTTATGTTATACAACGTTTTTATTTTGTCATTTTCAGTACATATTTTTGAATATATATTTTTTCCATTCCAACTCTAAAAAATTTTAAATTGTATTTTACAAAATCTTCATGAAAGAACTTCCTTGGAGGTGAAAAAGTCAACCGACACATGTTCAAATCCCCGCGGGGGGAAATTTTATTTTCATTGGATTTTACTTTTTTTATTGATTTTCTATCCTTTTTTGGGAAATTTAATGTTGACCCTTTAAATGGCACATTTTCTAAGACTGATCCTAAATAACTTCATGGGAAGTGGAAAAAATTGATGTGGGATCCCGGGGTGTTCTTTAAAAATGTTTGTGAAACTATTTCCATTTTTTGCTGGGATGATGTAAAACAAATTTAACATAGTTTTTTTAAATTGGTAGTATTATATCGATGTCCTCATTCCAGAGTACGCTAAGTCGACTTAGCATTTTTTGATGGAGTTCGTTGTTTTTTATTCGGATTGATGTGAATTGCATCCTGTCAAAAGTTCCAATTTATTGGATATTTCTATCAAAAGTTATGGGTAATATTTTTAAAACTTTAGTCACAGGACTAAAGTTTTAAAGATTTCTAATCCAAAAATGGCATAAAGCTTTGCTCGGTCTAAAGCCACGTTCTATTATCATTACTTTGAAATCGTATATACTAAAAAAATCTACAATACACGTGATTATAAGACCGAAAAACGTGAATTTATATCTTATACGGTTTTTGAGAAATTAAAAAAAAAAAAAAACTTTGAACTTGTTTCCTGTAAAATTCACTTTTTAATAGGTTGGCTGATAAGTCCGCGGTCTGACACATAGATGGCGTCGCTATTATTTTTATATAGTACCAACCTTCAAATTATTCGTGTTAAAATTTGACGTCTGTAAGTCAATAAGTTTGTGAGATAGAGCGTCTTTTGTGAAGCAACTTTTGTTATTGTGAAAAAATGGAAAAAAATACGGTGGAAGCAAAAACTTGGCTTGATAATGAGTTTCCGGACTCTGCCCCAGGGAAATCAACAATAATTGATTGGTATGCAAAATTCAAGCGTGGTGAAATGACCACGGAGGACGGTGAACGCAGTGGACGCCCGAAAGAGGTGGTTACCGACGAAAACATCAAAAAAATCCACAAAATGATGAAGTTGATTGAGATAGCAGAGGCCTTAAAGATATCAAAGGAACGTGTTGGTCATATCATTCATCAATATTTGGATATGCGGAAGCTCTGTGCAAAATGGGTGCCGCGCGAGCTCACATTTGACCAAAAACAACAACGTGTTGATTATTCTGAGCGGTGTTTGCAGCTGTTAACTCGAGTTTTTCCGTCGATATGTGACAATGGATGAAACATGGCTCCATCGCTACACTCCTGAGTCCAATCGACAGTCGGCTGAGTGGACAGCGACCGGTGAACCGTCTCCGAAGCGTGGAAAGACTCAAAAGTCCGCTGTCAAAGTGGCCTCTGTTTTTTTGGGATGCGCATGGAATAATTTTTATCGATTATCTTGAGAAGGGAAAAACCATCAACAGTGACTATTATATGACGTTATTGGAGCGTTTGAAGGTCGAAATCGCGGCAAAACGGTCCCATATGAAGAAGAAAAAAGTGTTGTTCCACCAAGACAACACACCGTGCCACAAGTCATTGAGAACGATGGCAAAAATTCATGAATTGGGCTTCGAATTGCTTCCCCACCCACCGTATTCTCCAGATCTGGCCCCCAGTGACTTTTTCTTGTTCTCAGACCTCAAAAGGATGCTCACAGGGAAAAAAATTGGCTGCAATGAAGAGGTGATCGCCGAAACTGAGGCCTATTTTGAGGCAAAACCGAAGGAGTACTACCAAAATGGTATCAAAAAATTGGAAGGTCGTTATAATCGTTGTATCGCTCTTGAATGGAACTATGTTGAATAATAAAAACGAACCTGTTATACTTTTAAACATCGATATAATGATTATCATATATAGGAAATGTAATAAAAGAAAAACAAGCGCATGAGTATGGGTGTTTTTTCAGCTTAAATGTCCCATTTATCCGAACTACATGCATAGGAGAATTTCCGAATGAAAATGTAGTCAAATCGTCATTGCAATATCGACATCAAAAATTTCCCTCTATCAAGCATGCCCAACATAAAAAATTGACTTGCGTCGATTTCAAATAACACGAATGTTTGATTTTTACCATAAATAATAAAGCCGCATTATCCAAAATCAATATGATAAATATGAAATATTCGATTAAAATATTATATTTCAACAAATAACAATATCGTTATATTTTCTTCTTTTTTTCAGACTCCTTTTTACCGTCGTTAGGACTACATTGTGTCCAGATGATAGCACAAAAGTTTTATTGCATAATAAACGAGAACGCCATAGAGGTGAGGGTTTATTAGTTACTTGGTCGCGGTCAACATCTGCTTCTTCAATATATAGGTAAAGGACACACAACTAGTATTATACAATATAAATTAAATATATTATATTGGACATTGTATTATTTTCAACGAAATGTCATATTAAAGAACACGTAATTTAATTACACCCTGATATGTTTTAAAAACATGTAAATGCAATACTATACCTATAGATAGCCCGATATTTCAGGCCCACTTAGGGCCGCACACAATGACTGACTATTCAGTTCGGTCGGAGTGAGGATTATGTACCATGCAGCATGAGTCGCATACGAACAGTACTTAATTATAAACTATTATTAATTATAAAATAGTATCATGTTGTTTGGCGCCGCTCAATAATTTCCTATTTTTTATGAGGGGGTTAATTTTTTAGGTCTTCTGTTTTAATCTGATATTTCCCCATTTTTATATTTTGTTTTAAAATTTATATTCATCACAATTTGTAACTAAGGATTTCTCCCTACTATCCTAGAGAAATTAGCTCTAAGTATTTGGTGTATTGTTTATATATTGTTGATTGAATCGTTATTTTAAGTATGACTTAAATTTTTTAAATATTGTTTTTACCGACTTTTAAATCTTAATGTAGATTATACCAAAATCTATTTTTGACCCCTGATGAGTGAATTCAGGGGGTCACCAAACTGTGGTGCAGGTTTGATGAAAATCAAAGGGTCGAATACCTTTTACGGTTGGCCCTTTTAAACCATTTTTTTAAATTATAGAATTTATTTGTTTCAATCCTATACATGTTTTATCCTTCACGTTCAAAACTGTAAACTTTATTTCCATTTCATCTTTTTTTATTATGTACAATTTAAAAGGAAAGAAAAATTTACGTAAAATCACAATGGAGATATCAGATAAAAAATCTGTTCATAAGTTGCTCTCCTAAGTATTTTTCAATATTAGTCGAAGATAGAATTTGTTTTACGAGAACTATTTAATAATTGATGGAGAAATGTATACTTCTTCAGAAAAATACATAAGTAGTTTGTACTTTTAATGCACTTCAATAACATTTTGTACATTTTAATTTTTATCAGAATTTTTCGATTTTGATTTTCCATTTTTATTTTGTGATTATATTATTTATTTTGTATTTTATTAGTTGTGTGTTTTTTATTTCTTTTGTCTATTTATTTTTCTAACCTAACTAACTAACCTTTCCTATTTATCTAAACTTACATACCAAACAGTTATGATTTAAAAACATTTTTAGTATGTTAAATGTGTCATGCTTCTTTAGCTCAATAATAAGTTGAAAGTTATTTTACAGTACGTTTTGTTGTAAATGGCAGAATGATACAAGCGGGCAGTTCGATGGTTGGCAATGAACTAAAAACGTTTTATTCAAAAATTCTCTTATGGCATTTTCGATTCGCAAAAAATATGTTGCCTTGGTGTTACCCTACTTTTTCCCTCATTGCATTTTCGCCCCAATGATAGTGTCATTCCAAAGTTATTGTTAATTCAAAATATTGTGCGGGATACAGGATCCAAAATCTATGGCAGTGTCCTTCATATTTTCCATTCAATTTCGAGAATGTTGCACATTTTTCCCCAATCGAAATCGCCATTAGTACTTAAAAAATACTTTAATATCTAACCTTGGTCAGTACTAATAACTTATAACTAAAACTGATTATTGGGTTACAACACCACCCTCCCTGAATAAACATTGAGATCAGTAATAATAAAATATAAGATACATTAAAGAAAAATCTATAGTAAACCAAATTCATAAGAAACAAGTAAGGAATGTCTAAAGTCGGGCGGGGCCGACTATATTATACCCTGCACCACTTTGTAGATCTAAATTTTCGATACCATATCACATCCGTCAAATGTGTTGGGGCTATATATAAAGGTTTGTCCCAAATACATACATTTAAATATCAATCGATCTGGACAGAATTTGATAGACTTCTACAAAATCTATAGACTCAAAATTTAAGTCGGCTAATGCACTAGGGAACACAAGGTTAGTAAAAACAAGTACATACAGCCGCAAGTTCGGCCAGGCCGAATCTTATGTACCCACCACCATGGATTGCGTAGAAACTTCTACGAAAGACTGTGATTTAGTCCATACATGGAATATATTAGACAAAACAGTTATGTATAGTTAAGTCTACAAATAATTACGAATCGACTTTTTGTACGTAGAGAGCCAGAATTGAAATACGGGGGTCGCTTATATGGGGGCTATATACAATTATGAACTTGATATGGACCAATTTTTGTGTGATTTTTCGATTTATCTGAGGGCCATATATAACTATAGACCGATATGGACCTAGTTAGGCATGGTTGTTAACGACCATATACTAGCACAATGTACCAAATTTCAACTCACTCGGATGAAATTTGCTCCTCCAAGAGGTTCCAAAACCAAATCTCGGGATCGGTTTATATGGGGCTATGTACGATTATGGACTGATATGTACCACTTTTGGCATGGTTGTTAAATATCATATACTACCACCACGTACCAAATTTCAAGCAGATCGGATGAATTTTGCTTATCCAAAAGGCACCGGAGGTGAAATCTGGGGATCGGTTTATATGGGAGCTATATATAATTATGGACTGATAGGAACCAATTCCTGCATGGTTGTTGGATACCATATACCAACATCACGTACCAAATTTCAACCGAATGGCAAGAATTTTGCTCTTCCAAGGGGCTCTGGAGGTCAAATCTGGGGATCGGTTTATATGGGGCCTATATATAATTATGGACCGATATCGATCAATTTTTGCATGGGAGTTTGAGGCCATATATTAACACCACATACCAAATTTCAACTGAATCTGATGAATTTTGGTCTTCCAAGAGGTTCCGGAGGTCAAATCTGGTGATCGGTTTATATGGGGGCTATATATAATTATGAACCGATGTGGACCAAATTTTGCATGGTTTTTTAACATCACGTACAAAATTTCAGCCGGATCGGATGAAATTTGCTTCTCTTAGCGGCCTCGCAAGCCAAATCGGGGGATCGGTTTATATGGGGGCTATATATAATTATGGACCGATGTCGACCAATTTTTGCATGGTTGTGAGAGACCATATACTAACACCATGTACCAAATTTCAGCCGGATCGGATGAAATTTGCTTCTCTTAGAGGCCTCGCAAGCCAAATCGAGGGATCGGTTTATATGGGGGCTATATATAATTATGGACCGATGTGGACCAATTTCTGCATGGTTGTTAGAGACCATATACTGACACCACGTACCAAATTTCAGTCGGATCGGATGAAATTTGCTTCTCTTAGGGGCCTCGCAAGCCAAATCGGGGGATCGGTTTATATGGGGGCTATATATAATTATGGACCGATGTGGACCAATTTTTGCATGGTTGTTAGAGACCATATACTAACACCATGTACCAAATTTCAGCCGGATCGGATGAAATTTGCTTCTCTTAGAGGCCTCGCAAGCTAAATCGGGGGATCGGTTTATATGGGGGCTATATATAATTTTGGACCGATGTGGACCAATTTTTGCATGGTTGTTAGAGACCATACACTGACACCATGTACCAAATTTCAGCCGGATCGGATGAAATTTGCTTCTCTTAGGGGCCTCGCAAACCAAATCGGGGGATCGGTTTATATGGGGGCTATATATAATTATGGACCGATGTGGACCAATTTTTGCATGGTTGTTAGAGACCATATACTAACACCATGTACCAAAATTCAGCCGGATCGGATGAAATTTGCTTCTCTTAGAGGCCTCGCAAGCCAAATTTTGGGGTCCGTTTATATGGGGGCTATACGTAAAAGTGGACCGATATGGCCCATTTGCAATACCATCCGACCTACAGCAATAACAACTACTTGTGCCAAGTTTCAAGTCGATAGCTTGTTTCGTTCGGAAGTTAGCGTGATTTCAACAGACGGACGGACGGACGGACATGCTCAGATCGACTCAGAATTTCACCACGACCCAGAATATTTATACTTTATGGGGTCTTAGAGCAATATTTCGATGTGTTACAAACGGAATGACAAAGTTAATATACCCCCCATCCTATGGTGGTGGGTATAAAAATATGGGAAGCGTTTAAATCTGAAGCAATTTTAAGGAAACTTCGAAAAAGTTTATTTATGATTTATCGCTCGATATATATGTATTAGAAGTTCAGGAAAATTAGAGTCATTTTTACAACTTTTCGACTAAGAAGTGGCGATTCTACAAGAAAAATGTTGGTATTTTGACCATTTTTGTCGAAATCAGAAAAACATATATATGGGAGCTATATCTAAATCTGAAGCGATGTCAACCAAATTTGGCACGCATAGCTACAATGCTAATTATACTCCCTGTGCAAAATTTCAACTAAATCGGAGCAAAAAATTGGCCTCTGTGGTCATTTGAGTGTAAATCGGGCGAAAGCTATATATGAGAGCTATATCTAAATCTGAACCGATTTCAACGCATAGCAACAATGCTAATTTTACACCCTGTTCAAAATTTCAACTAAATCGGAGCAAAAAATTGACCTCTATGGGCAAATGAGTGTAAATCGGGCGAAAGCTATATATGGGAGCTATATCTAAATCTGAACCGATTTGGCTGATATTTTGCAAGTTTTTCGAGACTCATAAAATATTCGGATGTACGGAATTTAAGGAAGATCGGTTGATATACACGCCAATTATGACCAGATCGGTGAAAAATATATATGGCAGCTGTATCTAAATCTGAACCGATCAATAGGGATCGTCTTTGAGCCGAAACAGGACCCTATACCAAATTTTAGGACAATCGGACTAAAACTGCGAGCTGTACTTTGCACACAAAAATACATCAACAGACAGACAGACGGACATCGCTAAATCGACTCAGAATTTAATTCTAAGACGATCGGTATACTAAACGATGGGTCTCAGACTTTTCCTTCTTGGCGTTACATACAAATGCACAAACTTATTATACCCTGTACCACAGTAGTGGTGAAGGGTATAAAAATCGTATATATATCAGCAGGTACTGCCTTGGGGAATAACTCCGCAATCATCCTGCCTGTCTCCAAGTATTCGATATTTATTTCGCCACTTCCAAGTTTTTCCCGCATAATTTTGATTCGGATATCGATGTGTTTTGTCCTCGAAGAGAACGATCCATTTCGTGCGATATGTAAAGCGCAAAACAATTTTATTGAAGTTCAAACATCCAGTAATTCATTCTGTAAACGTTGCTACCAGGTCGTATCTTGCATTGCAGCAACTATCGACATAAATTCGGCCTCAGTCGAAGACTGAGCCACAGTACGTTGCCTCGTTGCACATCATGATATTGCGGCACCTTGCATTGTGAATATATAGCCCGTGGTGGATCTCCTGCCAAGACAGCATCGCAAATTCCAAACAGACAATTGGCTTTAGTACAATATATCAGGCCTTTGTCAACAGTTCACTTAGATATCGCATAACACGCTTTCGGGTGTCCAGTGGCCCTTTCCTGGATTCGCATTGAATCTACACATAAACAATTTTTTTTCTTATTCAATCACGAAATTAATTTTTTAATTGAAATGTCTTCAATCACAGAAATCATAGTATCAATTAAAAAATTAATTGACAGTCACTTAAAAATTAATTGATCGAATTAAAAAATTAATTGATCCAATAAAAAATTAATTGACCCAATTAAAAACTTAATTGATACTGTTAATTTGTGTGATTGATTTTTGTTTCACTTAAAAAAATTGTTGAATCAATTAAATTTTTAATTGAATATTTTTTAAAACTCAATTAAGACTTTAATTGGAAAATTTTCGTGAAATTTTTTTCTGTGTACTTAACAAATTGCGATATAGCAGATAAATAAATAAATAGCAGATGTCGGGTCTTGTGTTGATTGTTTGAAATACATTTTTAATTAAAAATTAAGCAAAATGTTCATCACTTTTTTTAACTGACTTTAATTTAATTTTTTAATTAAAAATTTTAAAATTTTCAATCATTTACTTAATTAACTTAATGTTTCTATCTTGATTAAAAAGTTAATTGTATCAATTAATATATTAATAGAACAAAATTTCAACTTCAATTAACTTTTTAATTGGAAATATTTTGGTGATATTTTTTTCTGTGTATGGAACCTTATCCATTTCCTCCTTCTCTTCTTCTGTTGATGTACACATGTCGTCACCTAAATTGCAACAAACAAAAGACGATTACCTTTACGATGGTGATATATGCACTGGTCAATGTCGCTTTTTCGATACCAAATTCTAGAAGAACCTTGATCTGTGTGGCATTCCAAGCACGGCTGGATTATTTTAGTCCGTATACTTCTTTTTAACAAACACACTCATTACTCCCATCGTCGTAGGCTTCCGGTTGGGCCATAAAAATCTCTTCCGCCAGTTCTACATTTAGAAATGCAGTTACTGCACTATTCATCAACTTGAATATGGATTTTATACTTCACGGACAGGGTTATGAGAAATCGTATTGAAGAATATCTGACAACAGGGGCAAATGTCTCAGTGTAATCTATTCCTTCTATCTGCCTTTCTGCGGACATTGGATTTTATAACTTTCCTTTCGGCTGGAAGGTTCTTCAATTCCCTCCTCATCCATGGCCAAACGCCACTCATCGGCTTCTGGAGAGTCTAATGCTTCTTTCAAAGTATTCGGGTCATTGGATACAAATGTCAAGGCACAAAAGTTAGAATTAGACGAAGATTTTGCGGCAATTCGCTCAGATCGACGATAGTTATCTGTCTTGTTTTGTTCATAGCCCTGTTCAGCATCGTCAAACTGGACGTCATCACAACTATCATCACATTCCACCTTTAGGCTGTCGATTGAATCATTACGATTCAATCGACAGCCTAAAGGTGTAAGTACAACCTTACTTGTAGGCGTAAGGTTGTACTTGTATCATGTGGGCGTAAGAATGTAGTAGTATCTTGCACAGGATTTGTATCAACAAAATCGGATGGAATTTAATTGGTCTCAACTTCGGGAATCAGAGAATCATTAGTATTTTCTTCGATGTTATAACATACCTAGTCTTCTATAAATATGACATCACGACAGATCACTGTCTTCCTCTTTATACGATCGTACAAACGGCATGCAAGGGTTGCCTTGTCGAAAACGGTGACTTTTGCGACGTTTACGACGGTATAATACGTATGTCGTAAAAGTCATAATCCTAATATAGAAAACCTAATTTTGAATTAAAGGAATTGTGAATATTTTTTAATTTAATTTAGTTAGGCCTCCCGATAAAAGGAATGCAAAAAAAGCTTTATGTTGTATTTATTCAAAACTCTACTAGTTTTACATCTCTTATTCGCAACTTGAAACTATTCTTGGATTTTAATTAGTATGGAAATTGGCTCTAATAAGCCAAAAATTGATTTTATAAAATTTTCTCTAAACAGCATTTTACTTATGGAATACTTAAAAAGTTTTCCTTATTTCCCGTTTCTGCAGAAATTTGTGATAGGTTACTTCGGTTTCAAATCCTTCTTTTTGTCCTAACTCAAACATATTTTTTAATTTGGTGTTGTAACTACGTCATGTAACTAAAGTTCAATATTGGCTGCACTGATTCAATAAGAAAAAAAAAAAAACGTAAAAATATCATTATTTTTATTTCCTGTGTTCTCTTTGTGATAAAGGCCTTATTTGGTTGGCCAAAAAAATTAGTACATTATGCTTTTTTATATGAAAATGTTTAAATTTTGCAAAAAGATTGTTATAGTGTTTTTAGTGGCGATGGATTCAATGCAAATAATAATAAAAATTAGGTACTAGATAAACCGAAAAAGTCATTGTAGTAGAAAAGAAAAGACTGGTTTTAGCTCTAAGAATTGAGGGAAAAACTCTTTGAATGACCTCGAATCTTTTAAGAGATCGTTACTTTGTGTTCAAAAAGCTCTATAGAAAAGAAGTTCTGCGAAAATACGTGGAAAACCAAGAAAAACAGATAATCTTGTTGTCACTCTCCCAAAAAAAGACCTTTTCAAATCATCAAGACAAGTTTCTGCTGAAATAGGCAATGTGATATCTGCACGATCTATTTAGCAGCGATTAGTGCATGCCAAATTACCCGGCCGAACAGTCAGAAATGTTCCTATGCTACGGAAAAAAATTTGTAGGATGAGACTATGCTTCGCCAGAAAACATTATTGGACGGTAGCAACGGTAGGTGAGAGAAAATGACGCAATATCCTGTGGAGCGATGAAACTGAAAAAAAAAAAATATTCCGAAATGGTACACGCAAAAAAATAATTCTTTCCTCCCAAACGAAATTTTAGACAAACAAAGTTCGTTTCTCATTTGCTTTTCGCTGTAAGGAAGTGTATTTGGAAGAAAAGTATATACTTTTTGTGATAAACGTTTATTCTTTTCCAGGATGTAAAAACAATTTCATAAAGACTAACTCAAAAAATTTTTTTTTCTGGCTAATTGCATTTTCCCTCACATCTTTCTCACTTCCACGAAGATTTTTAGTTCTTAGCACCTTTTTCTGTAATACAAACAATGTAGAAGAAATTATACGATTTTATAAATTTTTAAAATTTTTTTACATTTTGCCTGGACGGAGAATCGAACCGCGGACCATGCACTTTGTAAGCCAACACACTAACCACTGAGCTATGTACCTGTTATGGTCATCAAGAGATAAATATCCATATAAGTTATATTTATATAGCATAGCTTGCGGCGCCCACGAACCGAATAAACAAAGTTTATTTAACAGAAACAAACATTTAGTTTGGCACCGTGGAGAAGTGGTTGCTACGTCTGACTCTCATGCCAAGGGTCGTGGGTTCGATCCCTGCTTCGACCAAAGTTTTTTTTTTTTTGTTTTTTTTTTTTACATACATTCTACATATGTTCGGAAGATTCCGAAAAAAATGTTCAACATTACATTGTACTATATTAAATTTTGAACTGTAAAATGTGTTTTATTAAAGACCAAAAGTCAGAAAAGAAGAGTGTTTGATATAAACGAAATGGACTCTGTTGTTGTTTCAAAAATAACTTTTTTTATTGAAAAAATAAAAACTTTGTAACAAACGAATTTTTTTGGTGATAAAAGTTTAAAATTTTCGAAGCAATTCAAAAAACTCTAACACAAGAAAAACGTTTTCGATACACGTTTTCCAAACGTTTTTTTTTTTCTTTGCGTGTAGTAGTCGTAATGTTCGTCGACCCCAAGGAAAAGAATTTCATATGCGCTTCACAAAAATGACGGTCAAGCATGGGAGCGGGAACATATTGGTATGGGACTGTTTTTTCTGGTATGGCCTAGGTCGAATTTATCGCATTACTTATAAAATTACCCTGTTCGAATATAGAAATATATTGGAGAACACAATGCTGCCGTACGCAGAAGAAAACATACCTCTAAGGTGGGTGTTTCAACAAGACAACGATCTTAAACTCACTTTTCGCTTTATTAAAAATTGGTTCCAAGACAATGACATAACCCTTCTATATTGGTCTACTTAGTCACCAGACCAGACCTTAAACCCATTGAAAACCTTTGTGGAGAGTTAAAACACAGAATTGGGAATGAAACATTTAAAAATAAACAACAACTTTGAAATTTTGTGCAGATTACATGGTATGATTGTGCAGGTTACATGGTATAAAAAACCAGTCGGAAGCTTGTAAGCAGTATGTCAAAGCGAGTATAAAATGTTATCAAAATAAAGTTGGATACACTGGTTATTGATAATGTAACAAAATTATGTTCAATTTAAACCAAAAAAATTCAAGTAGACCTGTATATTTCCCGATTTTGGAAAATGTACTTATTATTTTGTCCATTCATTTTTGAGTCTTACTTTGCCTTATTTGGATTTGCTTTTCATTTCACTTATCTTTTCCAGAAAATTATTTACTTTTAAGTAAATTGTATGTCATTAATCAATCCAAAGTAAAAAAGGGTAGAAACGGGACCGTTTTATAATTCATTCTTGATCCACGTTCCTTCCTGTTATTTTCCAAATTTAATCCTAGCATTAGTAACAAATCGAAACATGCTTAGACTAATTTGAACAGGCACCGGAGATGAATCCAAAAATTGTAAACTGTGCGATGGGCTTTCCAAAGGTACCTGTATGATCTTAGAGTATAAGTCTCCCCCTAGGGAGAGATGTACATTTCCAGCTAAGTAAAACATAGGATCTGCTAGTTGCACTCCAGGATATTAATCGACGATACGAATATCAACAGACTTCTTTGGCGTCAATATGGAATATTTCCGACGAACTTGGGCATAAGTCTCTACCGTGTTACTCATGCCATACCGTCCTCGCATCTGTATGTAGCACTTATATTCATTGTCGACTCGAATAGCTTTCTGGCCCATCCTTCGCTCCAACGACTAGTCTATAATCGTGGTATCTGCCCCAGGATCTATGATATCTCTTTCATAGATATACCGCTCCCCACAAACTATCTTCGCAACCGCGGTTGGTCGGAGCATTACAGTCTCTTTAATTATGTACATTGGCGACGGCTCTTCAATTTGCTGATCACGTACCCGATTCATAGTCTCTTAGTGATGCATTTTGACTACAATGAGATTCCGCAGTAGCACTGTCGTTTTTAATAACTAGAACAGTTGTTTGTCGATTCCTCGTGCTACTTGAGGATGACTTAGGTTTACTCGACGAAGAGAAACAGGACGAACGAGGTCCTTCTCTCGGGAATTATTGGACGAACTGGGTCCTTTCTCAGAGGAGCTATTGGACGAACTGGGTCCATTCTCCGAGGTCCTAACCTTTTGATACCGCTTTGCATGAGGTCCCGGCTTATGGAGCTAAGTATGACGCATATCACCGCATTTCTTGCAACGTCCCTCACTTTTACATGTACGCCACGTATGGTCGTGAGCCAAACAACCCCCACAATGCCTATATATGTTATTGATACGATTCTCATACGTAGAATTCTCATACGTGTAGTCCATAGCCAAAAATGTCTCACAAAACCGAAGTGGATGATCCTTCGGGCAAACCCGACACACAATCTTTTGCTTGTCCTTGCGATTCTCGAGATTATATCTCTTTGCCTTGACCATAATTCTAAGTAAAAATAAATAAAAAACGAAGAAAACAACAAATAAAAACGTGCGCATGAGTAACCTTTATCTATATAGACGCAAACAAACTAATCTGTAGGAAGAATAACGAACGAGGCCAGCAGTTAAGCCTAACTTTAAATATTCCTCTTTCCACCGCACACACAAACTGTGATTAATGACTTTAATTCTTTGCCACCGATTGAGAACAGAAATTGGCGCCTCGCCGATTTGCGGTTCAGTGGGAGCTAACAGCGGTCCTCCGATTAAAAAATTACCTGGCGTAAGCGCATCAATAGAGGAAATGTCTTCCGATAAAGGACAAAGAAGTCTAGAGTTTAAACAAGACTCAATGCGCGCCAAGAGTGTAGCGAACTCTTCAAATGTGTACTTCAGATTAAACGCAATTCTCCGGAAATGATGTTTAAATGATTTAACACCTGCTTCCCACAGGCCTCCCATGTGGGGTGTACCCGCAGGATTGAAATGCCATTATTCACATATGACTGGACTATCTCTGCACTAACATTGCGTACAAAGTTACGAAATTCCGCTTTCAACGTGCGGGAGGCTCCTACAAAGTTTGTTACATTGTCGGAAAAGATATCGCTTGGGCATCCACGGCGGGAGACAAATCTCGAAAATGCAGATAAAAACGTAGCTGTTGATAAATCACTCACCGCCTGCATAGTTCTTGATCAAAAGGGCCGGCAAAATCAACCCCCGTCCGAAGAAATGGACGGTCAATAAGAGTCCTAGACACTGGCAAAGCCGACATAATTTGTTCCCTGGATAGTTTTGTACAAATGGCGAAGGTTCGGCAATGACCAATAACCGACTTTATTAGGTTTTTCGACCTTGGGATCCAGAATTCCGACCTGAGGACCCGCAACATCAAATGATTGCCCCATGTACCATGATATAATGAATAAAACCCACTCGAAGTTGCGACAACTTGCAATTGTAAGGCAAAATGACAGGATGTCTTTCGTTAAACGACAGACATTGAGCATTGGTTTCCTCTTAACTACTTGTAACTCGCTAACAGAAACTTCTATTGGACCCTTCGAATGTGTTTCCCCCCTAAAGGTGGGTATTAAGTTCGAGTTTAGCCGCTAAAATCGTCATTTTTTCACGATTACTTTTCTTTAATAATCCACTTTAAGGAATACAAACTTTGTAAAAATTTGCGTTGGGCTTTTCCCCATCAAGTTATAATAAAATTTGCAACAAATATTTATAATTTTATGTCTTTTTCTTACTGATTTAGTTTTCACTTTATCGATTTTAGCGGCTAAACTCGAACTTAATACTCACTTTAAGCTTCGAAAATAATCGGTAGACATATGTCATGACCCTTAGAGCCCTCGCATACGAAGAAAATCGGACAAGGACATAATCAAAACTCTTCATGTAGGTAAAAAACATCTTTATACTACGACTCTCTTCTGTGTTATGGAACTGCCTTTCGGGCCTGTTACCCATTCCTCGCCCGTGTCCCGCAACCACGATGGTTCATGCCACCACAAATTATTACCCATCAATTCATGGGCTCGACAACCTTTACTAATAATGTCCGCTGGGTTATGTTCTGACCTGACATGTCCCCAACAATCCTCTCCGACTAAATCGATAATTTCGGAGACCCTGTTCGATATAAAAGTGATCCACGATGAAGTAGGCTTTTGAAGCCACGCCAGCACTATCGTTGAGTCACTCCAGCAATAAAACTTCGTACGGTTATTGTCCAAACTTAATTCAGTTCGTACATTTCCCATCAGTTCCGCTAACAGCAGCGCTCCACACAGTTCAAGCTCGGTAAAGATATAGTTTTTAATGGCGCTACTCTCGACTTGGCAAACAATAAATGCGTTATGATTTCTCCATTCCTCGACTTTATCCTAACATGTACACAGGCACCATAAACCTTTTCGGGGGCGTCCACAAATCCATGTATTTCAACTTTATAATTTGGGTCAAATCCAATCCAGCACCTCAATTCAACAGAATTCAAAATGTCATAATCGCCTACGAACTGCTTCCATTGGTTTTTACAAGGTGCATTCAAATAATCATCCCATCGAACAAGGATGCAATTACGGACAAAACTTCCCTTTTCGTAAAATCCTTCTTTTTTCGAATAGGATTTACCACAAAAATAAAACATAGCTTTTGGCATTCCAACTGATGCCCAAAGTTTTAGCCTTACTTTCATTCTCAATTGCTAAAAAATGTTCGTTTAGAAGGTGTTCAGCTGGCAAATCCTTTAGAATCCGGCCATCATTAGAGGTCAATTTCCTTATAGAAAAGCCAGCTGAAGATAACGCCGTTAAAAAATTGTCCAGATCTATCCATTTCGAAATAAAGTCGTCACTGGAAGCTTGGATGAACACAAAAACACAAATACGGGATCCCAACTCTCGATAGAAATCCCATATAATTTAATTTTGTGTGTTCGCCAGGATTCTTTTATTCTCATATCGATCCTTTAGGTTGCTCCATGCAACCTAAAAACCCTCATGTGTCAATTGTGACTTTTTAACAATTTCCAAAGCTTCCCCTTGCGTATTCTGGCGTAAATAGAACAACTTTTAAACAGGGGTTAGAGATTTACAATCAATATATACTGCCGTAAACATATCTCTACGGGACGGCTACGAGATATAATCCCCATGAAAGCTTTCTGTGGTGGAAGGAGGTAAGCTTAAACGATGGTCACCACTCCTAATACCTCCCGTAGGGTTGGCAGTGTGACTCCAAGAGTGCGCTGTTGATGCGAGACAGGACCTACACATGTGTACAGAAAAATAGGTGTAAGAATTTTTTTTAAACAAGCCCAGTCAGAAAAAACCATCGGAAAAGCGTTGTAAAAGCATTGTAAACGGTTGATACACGGTGGGAAAAAGCGTTGCTACAACCCCAAAATGATAACATCATTCTACGATCTATCGATCGTATTTAACAACGTTTTCAAAGCGTCATGAAAACAATATTTTATACGCTTTTTCGATTGTTTAACGAACGCTTTGACAACCCCAAAATGATAGCATCGTTATACGGTGTATCGATGGTTTTTACAACCAATAAAATTGAAATTGAAGTTTTTAATTTGACTATACATTTTCCATTCAAAAAACCAAAGGTGCACTAAAAAAGTGAACTCTCGAGCAGGGCTGTGGAGTCGAGCCAATTGTGCTCGACTCCGACTCCAGCATTTTTCATCAACTCGACTCCGACTCCGACTCCGGAGTCGACTCCGGGTAATATAACTAAATCTCATTCTAGTACCACTAATTTGTAGTTCTATTTAGGGGGTATATATGGGGTATATATATGGATCGATATAAAGTATCGTATTTATTTATGTGTGCAAGAAAGGTCTTAATTTCGCATTTATACCAATTAAACTTTTTATTTCAAATTTAGGGCAATGTTTAATAAATAAAATAATGATATAAATACCCATCATAATATGAGAAGATACCGACAGTATATGTATTTGTGGACGAAAATTATTATAAAGGGTTATATTCCCATATGCATGAATTTGAATCTGAATCGATTAAGACAAAATTGTATATACTTCTAGAAAATCTCTGTACCTAAAATTTAAATCTAACGTTATGGGACGTAACGCAAAGAAAGTCTAAAGTCGGGCGGGCCGATTGTAACATACTCTGCACAACTTTGTATTTAGATCTACATTTTTGATAAAATCTGAAATCAGACTTCTACAAAATCTCGTGCAATATTTGGGAAACATTCATAATTTTTTATATAGCAAAATTTGAGTCACTTTTACCAGTTTTCGACTTAGCAGTGAGTATCAGTAAGAAAAAAATTTGAGAAAATTTGCTATATAAATAAAATTTTGACAAATTGTTTTATAGAAATAAAATTTTGAAAAAAATATAAATAGAAATTTTGGAAAAATTTTTGTGTAGTAAATAAAAGTTTGCAAAATTTTCTATAGAAACAAAATTTGAACTAAATTCTCTATATAAATAAATGTTTGAGAAAATTTTCTATATAAATAAATTTTTACCAAATTTTCTATAAAAAAAAACTATAGTAAACAAATTTTGACAAAATTTTCTATAGAAATAAAATTTTGAAAAAAAATATCAATAGAAATTTTTGGAAAATTTTTTGTGTAGTAAATAAAATTTTGCAAAATTTTCTAAAGAAATAAAATGCTGCAAAATTTTCTATAGAAAGAAAATTTAGACTAAATTTTCTATAAAAATAAAATGTTGACTAAATTTTCTATCGACATAAAATGTTGTATAAATTTTGTATAAAAAAAATCTATAGTAACAAAATTTTGGCACAATTTTCTATAGAAAAAAAATTGAAAAAATTATTAATAGAAATTTTGGAAAATTTTTTGTGTAAATAAAATTTTGCACAATTTTCTATAGAAGCAAAATTTTGGCTAAATTTTCTATAGAAATAAATTTTTGACAAAATTTTCTACATAAAAATATTTCTACACCCACCACCATAGAATGGTGACAGGGGTATAATAAGTTTGTCGTGTCGAAGATGAGCTAGAACGGTCCAGGTTTTGATATAGCTCCCATATCAACCGATCGCCCGATTTGGGTTCTTGGGCTCATAAAAACCGTAGTTTTTATCCAATTTGCCAGAAATTGGAAACCTAGAGGTATTCTAGGGCTATAAGGAGGAGTGCTGAAAATGGTGATTATCGGACCATGTTTTAATATAGCTCCCATATAGACAGAACTCCCGATTTTATTTCTTGAGCTTCTAGAATCCGTAGTTTTTATCCAATTTGTCTGAAATTGGAAATCTGGAGGTATTCTAGGACCATTAAGAGGTGTGCCGAATATATTGTGTATCGGTCCAGTTTTTGATATAGTCCCCTTATAAACCGGCCCTCCGTTTTGGGGTCTATATTCTAGAACTACAATAGATGTGCTGAATACTGTACGTATCCTTCCATGTTTTTGGCGTAGCCCCATTAGTCCGATTAGACCAAAATAGACCAAAAAAATTATTGAAGTTGGTCCGATGGTCAGACCAAATGGAATTTTTCTGCAGAAATAACATTTGGACAAAAATTTCTATAGAAATAAAATTTTAACAAAATTTTCATAGAAATAAAATTTTAACAAATTTTTCATAGAAATAAAATTTTAACAAAATTTTGTATAGAAATAAGCTTCTTAAAAAATTTTGGGATACAATATTATGCAAAAATTTTGTACAAATTTTAAGAAAAAATAAAATTTTGCGATAACTTTCTATAGAAAAAGATTTCTGCTAAATGTGTAATAGAAATATAATTTTGGCTAAATTTTTTACAGAAATTAAATTTTGGCTAAATTTTCAATAGAATTAAACTTTGGCTACATTTTCTATAGAAATTAAATTTTGGCTAAATTGAAATTTTGGCTAAAATGAAATCTATTTTCTATAGAAATAAAATATGGATAAAATTTTCGATAGAAATAGAATGAGGTCAAAATTTTATATAGAAATAAAATTTTGAAAAAATTTTCTTTCGAAGAAAAATTTTAGAAAAATTGTAACTTTTAAATTATATTAATTTAAATTAGAAAACTGGTCCCCTGGTACGAATTTTGGAAAAATTTGGTCCAAAATAAAAATTCGTTGTTGCAACGCTGGTAAGGCCTCCATATAGACCGGTTTCAGATATTGAGGGTACAGAAGGTGCATTTACCATTAATGTAAATTTGCCAGATATTACTTCTCGTAATCATAAAACAGTTGGTGTACTATAGATTTTAGATTTCAAATCAAGGTATTTTTTCTTAATTTTCTTGCACATTTACAGGATATGTTTATGATTCCTTTAAACTCAAACAAAAATAGTTTTTATAAATCCGGAATCTGATAGGTAAAATCTTTGCATTTATTTTCGGGATGCGAACTGGTTAAACTGATCTGTCATCAAACCCCCATGGAATTTTCTAGGGAAATTAGTATATTTGATTCATGTTTATGATTCGGCCCGGACGAACTTACTGCTGTATATACTTATTTTATTTTTTATTTTCTATAGAAATAAATGTTGACTTAATTTTCTATAGAAAAAAATATTTCTATAGTAATAATATTTCGAATAATTTTTTTATAGAAATTAAATTTTGACAAAACATTCCATATAAATACAATAGTGACAAAATTTTCTATAAAAAACAGCTTTGACAATTTTTTCTGTCATATGTGTGTAGGTATATAGCCTTAAAATAAAATTAAAAACAATAAATTCGAATTATTGTTCGAATTATTTCAAATAAATTGATATGGGGATTAAAATGGATCGATCCAGCCCATTTGCTAGTCTAACATTCTAGGAAATATAAAATGATAGCCGTAATTGGAAGTTGATTTTCATTTCCAATCATGGTGTACATTGATCGAATGCATAACGCATTGGAAACTAATTTGCGTAAAAACTTTTTTAGTTACAAAAATGTGAAGTGTTTTAAAAAATTTGGTTTAGCCGGAGTCGGAGTCGAGCAAAATTTTTACGACTCCGACTCCAGCCAAATCTTCAGACTCCGACTCCAAGACTCCGATTCCACAGCCCTGCTCGAGGACACTAAAGTCACTTTAACTCTATTTTAGCTCATGAACTTATTGTGTTTTGTGTAAGTAAGGGAATTACATTAATAATTTTTTGCGTAGGTTGGTTAATGGACTAAAAAAGGGGAAAAGTTATTCACAAATGTCCGTATTTCAAACAAAATACTTAAGAATTTCTTAAAATTTGTACATTTTACCCCAAATGCGCCAAAAGAACATTCTTGCAATGTTGAACTCCATTTTTTTCCTTCAAAGAACGAAATTATCTTTAAAATGTGAAAGAAAATTATTTTGTCCAAAAAATTTTTTTGAATTAGTCGAACAATATCTGTGGACTTATGACAAAACCCCATAAGACGAGATAAAACAATTTTTCAAAAATTGTATGTTGTGTGTAGTTTTTGAAGGCGCATCTTACTTTGTTTACAGATACAATATATGCACTAGATCGGGAGATAAAAATGGTGTCTCGAATTTTTTAAGTTTAATTTTAGCAAAACAACATATCTCATATGTTGTAAAATAAAATCGAAATACTTGAATGATACTTTTGACAAAACAACATAAGTCCACATAAGGTTTGTGTAATTGACAATTTTTTTTTACAAAACAACCTATTTCGAGTCATGGTGTTTTGTCGAAAAAAAACAAATAAAAATAAACGCATATTTAACTTCAGTTGTGTTGTTTTTTAGTTAGAATATGATCAGGATTCAATGCGACAAAACACAAATAGATATGTTTTTGTTTTAAATAAAATATCATATGACAAAACAACATAAGTCGTCAATTCCTAATTTTCTCTAAAAATAAGCTATCGAAAAGATCTATCACATAAATATTAAACATTTTCCAGATCTTTTCTACAGAAGTTTTTGAGACCCCCTATAGGTGTATTTTCGCTCCCCTGTAAAATTGTGTTTTTAGACTTATTGGGTTTTATCATAAATCCACAGATATGCACTTATATTTGTGAAATCAGCGTTTAGTTTAGTTAAAACTTTATACAATTGCCTACATTTGTAAAATTAACCAAAATTGTTCTTCCTGATAGGTTCACTGTTTTTTAGTGTACACCTTCAATTTATATGAAAAATGAATATTATCCTATTCTAAATCAATTCATATCAACAGTAATACCTCCATTATTCGTAAAAAAAACCTTAAACATTGAAGGAAAATGCATTTTCAACGATAATTTTGTGGAAAATATACTTTTTAAAACCCGTCAATTAAAATTTGTTTATCAAGCGTTGTTTCAACGTTAGCTTCCAACGTTGTTACAACGCTCAATATTTATAACCATCAGGAATTTCTGACTGGGAGGCCATGGTTTTTCTATTTTATGTTTTTTATTGAATATTTCGGAATTATTTATAAAGTACACATATGTCGTGTGTTTAAAAATTAGTTTAGAATTTAGATAGGACTAAATAATAACTTAAAATAAATTAAATTAAAAAAAATCATCATAAAATCATCATTTTATGTAGGCAGTAAAATAGGTGTATTCATATACATAAAAAAAAACATGAAAATAATACAAGAATTTGTACTTTAATGTACAAATGAATGTATTGTTCGCAGAAATAAATTCCACATACAGACATCATGCGACGAGCAAACATAAACATTTCTTCCAGATTCCAGAAACGATTTTCGAGATTTCTAAAAATGTCACGTACGCTCAATTGTTTGTTGAATTCTCCAATCAATCAGTTTCACTTTGAAATCCTGCCACGAATTCAGTGTATTGTTCGCAGAAATAAATTTACACATCCAGTCCAGTGTTACCGTTGTGCGACTTTAGTCTCATTTTGCATCCTTTCTAACGTCATTCGACTTTTTTAAAATATGCAAAATGTGCAACTTTAGTCGCATGAGCGCTTCAATTTGAAACAATTTTTATAAATCGTGCGCCTTACGTGGGAGACACCATTGATCAATGACCTTCCTTGGTCATGGATTCTATCCCAGTTTCAACCAAACAGCAAAATGTGTTTCAGCGGTGGATACTGAGTGTTTCAAAGCTTATCTAAGTACTTCACCGCAATCTGAAACGCCGTTTGTACTCGGCTATAAAAATGGAGTTCATTTATCATTGAGCTAACCATAGAAGCACTCAATAAAAAAGAAATAAATCACGTATAATATCACAATGTACACCTAAAATTCGTTAGGTATCGTACACGGTGTTTTGGTTTGTTCAGTTGTTTTTTATTGCATACCATTTCAACCACTAGGTCCGTTCTAGTACCTAATAATTTTTGATAATCACAAATTGTTACTGGAAATCACAAATGATCACAATTTTTTACTGGAAATCGTTCGTTTACTCCAAAAAAAAGAGACCCAGAGGGAGAGATCAAAAGTGCCGTTTGAGAAATAGAGAAGTTGCAAGTTTTTGCTATGGATTTTTTGCCAGTAAAAACTTGCAAGAGTTCGTCATAAACAAATCATACGCGCAATATATTTCACAGAGTCAATTAGATGTGTAGTATAAAAAAAAAAATATTTTTATTATTTTAATTGATTTAAAAGCTTTAAATTGGGTGATGGTAAATTGGTACTGGATGGCGTTCGTGTACATTTCTGCTAATTTTAGCAAAGCGAAAAAATCCATTTTTACTCTCATGCAAGTTCACGCTTTACTCGATTATATGTTACAATAAGTTGGTAAAATATCTTTTATGTTAAACGGACTGTTTCTTTATTGTTTTTGTGTTGTTTTATAGAACATTTTTTGTGATAAAAAGACTTCACAAATGTAAGAGACTTCTTTATCATTATGCGACTTTTTTGTGCGACCTTGTTTTGAATATGCGACTTTTTCAAAATTTCCAACGGTAACACTCATCCAGACATCATGCGACGAGCAAACGTAAACATTTCTTCCATGTCACAGTCATGTTATCACGTAGCAAATTTCATGTTGACTCTTGTTGCCAAGGTACTTCCTCAGATAATTTCTTTCTGCATCTTTAGTATATGTAAACGATAGACAAGTTCACGTTCTAACTGCTCCATGTTATCTGAATCAGCTGTATTTTGAGCCCTCGGTCGTAATTGATAACGTAGTGTTAGTGCATACAACGCCATCACGTACGTTCGCAGAAGTGACACTATGCCCTTCATCGCTTTCGCCATTCGTACACTCAAAGTTGTCTTCACCAAAAGTTCATACCCTCACAATTTCTTCCAATAGTCTTTTAAGTCGGATATAACTTCCAGACTCCGGTATTTGCACCCCCTTTTTCTTTGGCAAGGCGCATCGCTAAATTATCTCTTGAACTTATCTTCTTCAGCATAAAATGCAATTTTCTTCTTCGATCTTATTTATTCTTCCTTCTTATACCTTATGTGTTTTTAGATTTCACCCCACCCTTGAGTTTTTAACTCCTTGATTTCTCAAATACGAAAGGCTTTATTATACCCTTCACCACTACTGTGGTACAGGGTATAATAAGTTTGTGCATTTGTATGTAACGCCAAGAAATAGTGGTCATATACCCATCTTTTAGTATACCGATCGGCTTAGAATTAAATTCTGAGTCGATTTAGTAAGTTTGTGCACAAAGTACAACTCGCAATTTAAGTCCGATCGTCCTCAAATTTGGCATAGGGCCGTTTCTTGGGACAGAGACAATCGCTATTGGTTTTGGAAAAAATCGGTTCAGGGTTAGATATATGAATCTTGAAAATCTTGCAAAATATCAGCCAAATCGGTTCAGATTTAGATATAGCTCCCATATATTTCTTTCGTCCGATTTAGACTCATAAGACCACAGAGGCCAAAGATTACTACCGATCTTCGTGAAATTTTGCACAGACGGTAGAATTGACATTCTACCAATGCTTGGTAAATTTGATTGAAATCGGTTCAAATTTAGATATAGCTCCCATATATATCTTTCGTCCGATTTGAACTTATATGGCCACAAAAGCCAGAGTTTTGCCGTGATTTGCTTCAAATTTTGCACAAGCGGTACTTTTAACGATACTATTGTATGTGCCAAATATGGTCAAAATCGATTCAGATTTAGATATAGCTCCCATATATATCTTTCGTCCGATTTGAACTTATAATGCCTCAAAATCCAGGGTTTTGCCGTGATTTGCTTCAAATTTCGCACAAGGAGTACATTTAGTAGTATCGGTAATTGTGCCAAATTTGGTTGAAATCGGTTCAGATTTAGATATGGCTCCCATATATATCTTCCGTCCGATTTGCACTCATATGACCAGGGGGTCAATGTTATACACCATTTACGTGAAATTTCGCATAGATAGCAGAATTATTATTCTAACTATACATGTCAAATTTAGTCAAAATCGGTTCAGATTATATATAGCTCCCATATATACGTACACCAGAGTTGTTACACATTTTACACCCATTTTCAATGGAAGTTTCCTCCAATTAACTGGATAGCATTAGCCGATTTAAATTTTAATTCTAGAGATTTTGTAGAAGTAAAAAAATTGTCTCCTTTATATAGCTTCCAGCAAATGTGAAGTAGTTGACAAATTTTGGCCTACATAGGGGTGAAGGGTATAATATAGTCAGCCCCGCCCGACTTTAGACTTTACTTACTTGTTTTTCTCATGTCTTACAATATGATCTTAACATATCTCTATCCTACATTACGGGAAGGCAAAAAATGATTTTAAATTATACTTGGCTACTAAATTTAATTAATACTTATAAGATTAAAATTATATTTTATTTGTCATAGTCTGTAAGGAATTTTGTTCTAAAGACTGAAATAAATAAATAATGTCGCAAAGCGTAAAACATTTTAAGTCTTATTCCCCATTATCATATTCTCTGACTTATAAAAAAAATTTAATTTCTTTTACAGAATCGCCGATTATGGGTCTAAGAATCAGATTATAACATCAATTACCTGATTATTACTTAATATTAAGAAGAATCTATGTATGTAAATTCTAAACAACAATAATATACCAACGATTTTTTGTTTTTATTATATACATTTAAATATCAATACCTCAATTACACAGAATATTGAATCGAAAACCATCCTTCTCAGGGACAAACATATATGGTACTACATCGAACATTTTCTTAAAAGGAAAACAAATTGTTGGTCTTTAACCTATATACATACATACATCAATTTTGATAAGTTGTCAAAAATACCTAATGTATTCACTTAAATTTCAATCTAATATTTCTCGCCTTCTAATGTCAAGTTTAAGTCCCAGGAATTAAGGAGTTAATTGGAATTGTTTTGCAGATTATGCAAATTTTCAAATGAAATAAAATATGAAACAGGACTAAGCCTCGTATTCTGTGGAATTATGGTATCGATATATTGCAATAGTCCAAAAAATCCTGCCTTTACTTATTTATTTTTTCAAGAATATACTTTGCTGAAATGTTATACACAAATTATACACATATGTGAAAACTGATTAATGATAATGTCTCCTATATTAAGCTATCATGGAAAATGCCTCCAAAAATGTATTACATATGAATTTGTTTTTAAGTGTACTTAAATTTTGTGTTTAAGTTCAACGTTCTTAATGTTTCATAGGTTGAAAGTGTTGCTACACTCTTACATTTCTACATTTCAATGAAGACAGACGATACTTACTGCCACTTATATGAGATTTGCTTCTAATTTTGTTAAGAGAATTTGAAACTGATTATGGCAAGGTGATCATGGCTTTCTCTTGTCATCGATTGATTAACTCAAAGTTAATCCTGTATTATGGTATTTTCCAATACTGTCTACTAACTTAATTAACAGTCAACAAAGGGAAAGAATCAACTCTCAAATCAAAGTTCATTTTGTAAAATGTTGAAAATATTCTACTATATGTGAATGTTTTTTCAAGATTGGCTGCTATTAATTAACAGTCAATAAGGGGAAAATCATCTCTATTATGCCATATTGAAAATAGATTTTTTTTTAATAATATGGCCTTTGGTATGTAAATGATCGAATGTTGACTCTTTTAGCCATGACTTTAAAAACAGATTTCCCTAATTATAATAGTCTACTATATCAATGCTCTCGCAAATCTATGTAGATTTAAGTAATAATATAAAAAAATAACTATATTTTTGTATTCATTTGTAAAATGTAAGTATTTAAAAATTTCCTAAAATTACGTTTAATTAAATATTACTCAAAGAATAATGTTAGGTAAACAAATACCATTATTATAATAATAAAATAATATTAATTTATATATTATATTTATATGCATAATTGTAGAAGTAGTGTTTGTATGAATTTTCGTTAAAAAATGTGTTTCTTTTTATGTTTTAAATCAATTTGCATAATATAATATTAGAAGTTTTTTTTTAAATAGTGTTTATCTAGTAAATGGTCCTACATTGAAAGAAGATCTTTCATTAAACAACCGAGAGAACCGCAATCAATATGTGATATCAACTGGGATCATAAATTTAAATACAATAAATTTAAATATAGTTTCTCTAATTTTGATCTAAAAACCATATCACCGTATTGAAATGTCGGTTAAATTTCTTCAATAGCATAGATAATTAGAAATATTATTATACTAATAACTTTTAGAATAACATGAAATAATAAAATTGAGATAAATAATAATAGTAGTAATGATAAAACATAACAATAATTAGTAAACGGCTGTGATTGTACACTCATTTTAGTAAAAAAAAAGAGAGACATAATAAATATGTTTTATTATTAGTTATGATTGGAATTAATTTATAAATAAAGATTTGGCGAAAAATTACTCATAATTACTTCCGCAGATGTTTGTTTTGAGGAACTCCAAAAAATAGCCTACTAGACACAATGACCTCAACGCACTATGTCCACATTTAGAAGGTGTCCAGTTGTAAGTCGATTTAATGTGATAATATATCAAACTTCTCACGAAAATTGTTCACTTTGATGTGATTGTTCACTTTGTGATGAAGCTTGCGAACGTTGGAAACGATTGGGTTGACTAAAAAACACAAATGTGGTAAAATCGGACGGACATATAGACATCTTTATGGGTCAAAGTCGACATTAAACGTATAGTTAAAAATTGAAAGGTCTATACCGACCTAAAATATACCCCCGTAAAAATCCCATATAAATTTAGTGGGAATTCCCTTCCCCATTAAACAAGCCGAGTCTATTTTTGATTGTGAATTTAGTGAAGTGTTTATAGAACATGAATAAAAGAACATTAAAAAGACATATTAAATATAAATAAGAATCATTATGAAAAAGTGAAAAGTGAAGAAAATAATAAAGGAGTTGTGATAGAGGATGGTTTGATAGAGGATGGTGATTGTAATACAAATAACGTGGAATTATATGAGTCATGATAAAAAAATACAAAGATCTCCATTGTGCTTAACCCTAGACAGTTTATCCACGTCTGAGAGACTTATGGTAAGCTTTAGTAGCCGTAGTAGGTTAAGCTTTCTAGGGTTAAAATTGATGGACTGGTACCAAGAATATCACCCTACCCGAGTATGTGTTAATGGCCTATTGAAGACATTAAAATCGGAAAATGTTAACGTAGCTTTGAGTTTAGATGGACTATTAAATAAAGAAGGGAAAATGCAATTCTCAGAACTGTGTGTCCTGGTTTCTAGGTTTAGTTAACCCATTAACGCCCAAACGATTTTTTCGATTTTGTTCACAAGTTTCGTATATTAAGGAAATTTCATAAAGAAGACTTAGAACACGAAATGCTAAATAGTTCCAAGTGTTCGATTAATCGAACACTCTCATATATCAATAGATTTTTCGTTTTACTATTATTACAGACAATTGAAACGATTCGCCACCTCCCTTATTGCTAATATTTCAGCCTGAAAAACACTACAGTGATTAGGTAATCTTTTCGCTATTCGAAGTTCCAGATCTTTAGAATATACTCCGAAACCCACTTGTCGGCTGCTGAAGTGCCTGCCACCTTGTATACCCAATGCACAATTTTCGATTTTAGTCCCCACTTTTTTCATATTGCCTTTTTACACGAGTACAAAGCTACCGTTGCTTTTCTCGCCCTTTCTTCAATATTAAGCTTAAAGTTCAGCTTCCTGCCCAAAATAACGCCAAGGTATTTTGCACATTAACCAAACGGAATTTCAATCCCCCTAAGGCTATGGGCTTAACCGATCTTTGCAGTACATGACTAGTTCTGTCTTTGCAGGATTTACACCAAGACATGACTAGTTCTGTCTGCTTTCCAATAAATGTGTGTCCAAAAGTACCTCCAGTGTCTCCTCACTTGTCCAATTGCCTCCGATGTTTTAATGAAACCTGGAGCGGAGATAGTGGATGCTAGTACCTTCCGTAGTCCGGAAGCATCGGACGTATTCTCAATACTGCTGCAGGAATCATTCCAAGAGTTGTTTTGAGCCTTTCTAAGTTCTCGCTTGTATCCTCCCAGATTCTTCTTGTAAGCGTCCCAATCCTCAGGAGCTCTGGTGGACTTTGCTTTGTTAAAGAGTTTCCTGCAGGATTTCCCCATATTACTTAACTCCGTAGTGGTCGTTTTTTCCCCCTTGTCTTCTCTCTAGGGCATTCAGTGAGATGTTGAAGGTCTTAGTAAAGGGTGATACGGTCAAAATTTGGTCAAGGGAAAACGCGTGTAAATCGGTGAAATCGTTTATTTAAAAAATCAAATTAAATTTCTTTTTCAAGTTCAATTAGTATAAAATTCAGGAAAAATATTCAGTTAGGCTTTCGCTTTTCCAAATCCGAATTGCCGGGCCTCACGCTTGACACCTGCCATCAGATTTTGTACAACCACCTTGTCCACGTTCTTCGCCACAGAAAGCCAGTTTGCCTTGAACTGCTGCTCGTCCTCAGCAGTTTTTTTGGTCTTCTTTAGGTTCCGCTTGACAATAGCCCAGTATTTCTCAATTGGGCGGAGCTCTGGCGTGTTGGGAGGGTTCTTGTCCTTGGGAACCACCTGCACGTTGTTGGCGGCGTACCATTCCATGGCCTTTTTACCGTAATGGCAAGATTTGGCATCCGGCCAAAACAGTACGGAACAACCGTGTTTCTTCAGGAAAGGCAGCAGACGTTTATTCAAACACTCTTTCACGTAAATTTCTTGGTTGACAGTCCCGGAAGCTATGAAAATGCTGCTTTTCAAGTCACAGGTACAGATGGCTTGCCGAACTAGATATTTCTTTGCGAACTTTGACAGTTTTATGTGCTTGAAAATATCTGCTACCTTTCCCCTTCCTTTTGCCGTATAAAACTCCTGTCCCGGAAGCTGCTTGTAGTCGGCTTTGACGTAGGTTTCGGTGTCCATTACCACGCAGTCAAACTTCGTCAGCATCGTCGTGTACAGCCTCCGGGATCGCGCTTTGGCCGTCGTATTTTGTTTATCATCGCGATTTGGAGTCACTACCTTCTTGTAAGTCGATAGTCCGGCTCGTTTTTTGCTCGATGCACGGTTGTAGACGATACACCCAGCTTATTTGCGGCATATCGGAGAGAGAGGTTAGGGTTTCGCTTGAAACTACCGGCAACTTTCTTTGTCGTCTCAGCGGCTTCCGGTTTTCGATTTCCCCCCGATCCAGACTTCCTGGCTGTCGACAAACGTTCCCCAAACACTTTAATTTCATTTGTAACGGTTGATTTGGCAACTTTTAGCGATTTTGCCAGCTTTGCGTGCGAGTAGCTCGGATTTTCGCGATGCGCGAGCAAAATTTTGATACGCTGCTCTTCTTGCTTGGACGGCATTTTGACAACTGAAGAGCGAATTCCAAAATCATATTGAACGATTCCCTATACCTATTCCAATCAGCTTTCCTAACATTTGGCAGAAATATGGTCTTGGTGGGATGAACATAAAATTTGAAACTGATGTAGCGATGGTCTGAGAAGCTATGTTCACTTAAAACCTGCCACTCATATATCATTTCATTCAGTTCCGGAGAGGCCAAGGTGACGTTCAAAACCTCTTGCCTGTTTTTAGTGACGAAGTTTGGTTATTGCAAACTACCAAATTAGTACGCAAAATAAACTCTAGGATTGACTCTTCTGTTGTATTAATGTCACCGCTTCCCCGTATACTATGATGTGTATTTGCGTCGCATCCCATAATGATGACTCCTCAACTAAGGTGTTAACGGCACATGAAGGCATCTCCCTATCATGTCCCATGTAGACCGAAGATACCCAATATTTGCATTTGGCTGTTTCTAAACTGGCAACGACAGTGTCTCTATTGCACATTGAAGGAAGCAGAAACAAGCTAAGTTCATGTTTAGCAATTATACAGGCTCGATTAACATCTTTACCAGTATACTGCAATAGTTTGAACCCCGGAGTACTTAATTCACATATTTTGTTTCTATTAACGTATGGTTCTTGAATAAGAACTATATATACGTCCCCTTTCATCAGGAGAACTTTTAAGGCAGCACAAGCAACCTTGCAATGGTGAAGATTTATCTGGAGTATCCGTAGGACCATCGAGATTTTCAACCGTTTCTATCGAGTCATCTAGAATGCCCCCTTCACAGATCTTGGTGACTCTCACAATAACCATAAGTTCAACTTTGGTGAGTTTTGAAGCAGTATAAACCTCTCGCATCCATACCTGCATCTCCATCGAGTTCGCAAGATGATCTGCTTATTTCTAATTCAGGCAGAAGTTTGTCCATTTCTGAATCCTTTTTTTCCCTCTTTCCAGCTTCAAGAATTCCTTGCGCCCATTTGTCGACCCGTCTACAGGTCGACTAATTGGGCCTAACTCTTGGTCATTGCCCAAATTTATAACTTCAGTCGATACTCGTCCACTGGGCCCTGAAGTTACAACCAAGTGGATGACTTTGAATTTCGCTGCATGGTGGCTTAATTTCCCACCACACTTGAAATTCGTAATAAGTACTTATTACGATGAGATAATCCGCTATTAAAAAAACACGTCCATTCAGTTCGACGGTTGAATGACGAATCGTCGTCGTTGGGTTAATATGGGCAAAGGCGTATGAAGGCCTCTGGAGAAGGGGCTGTCGTGGAAATAAGGCATCTATTTACATACATTTTAAAGTCAACTATCGTTTTAATTATTTTCAGGCGGTGGCAACTCTCTTCAGTTAGATGTTTATGTATTGGTATGAATTTCACAATTTAGTTTTGTTTTAGTTAAGCTGATGTGAAGTTGAGTCGTCACCTCGGTAAGCATTTTAATGGAATTTGTATTAAATGAATTTGTTGTACTATCTACGTTTTCTTTAGGAATAAAGCTCTTACCCTGCCAAAAACTGATGCATATTAAATAGAGTGTTTTAATTCCGAGGCTCAACAAAACTTTAACAACTATTTTATTCCGCATGGATGTTTTATACCAAGTGAGATTGCCGAAGATATGCCAAATAGTTGTAAGACTTTAAGAAGAAACCCAAGATTTATGACAGGAATCGTAGACGAGTTTGGAACACCACAGGAGTCACCAGAAATGAGTTCGCCTAGCAAGAACGTTCCAACGAATGGAACTCATACAGCAACAAGTACAGATCTGTCTATAAATGTACAGAAGCCTTTGGAAACAGGCACTGGCCAAAACAATGAAATAAGAAACATGTAGGTTAGAATAGAGGAGTTGGAGAAGCTTCTAAAAAATGCCATGGATTTGCAGAACTTAAGGTCATCCCTTAACGTCATGCAAAACTAATCACAATCATTGCCAGCACCACCACAACCGCCAACGCCACCCCAGCCGCCTACTAACGAGAGTTGTAATCGTCGAGATATGAATTTGTGAATGAATACTCGCGAATTCAACAGAACTACGAATGTATTTCAAGATAATACAGGAAATAATTCCATGCCATCCCAATAAACACAAACGTTTGAAAAATGCTAAATTTCAACAATTTTTCAACCATTTTTTCAAAGGATTAGGGTAATATTCAAGTTGAGAAATTGTTGAGAAAAACGCGTTCTCAACAAAAAACAGACATTACCCTCAACAGTGAAATTCAACACATTAGCAATAATATCTCAAGTGTTATCCTCAAATTGAAATGCATCGCTACTCAATAATTTGTCAAACAATTTTCGATGCGAGTCAAATTCAAAATTAACATCGTTGCAAATACTTTTCAACCTAAATTTGTATGAATGATATCAAACAGACATTACCCTCAACAGTGAAATTCAACACATTAGCAATAATATCTCAAGTGTTATCCTCAAATTGAAATGCATCGCTACTCAATAATTTGTCAAACAATTTTCGATGCGAGTCAAATTCAAAATTAACATCGTTGCAAATACTTTTCAACCTAAATTTGTATGAATGATATCCCCACTTCAAATTGAAAGTCAAAGCCAAAATTCTATGAATTTTGTATAATTTATTCATTTTTATCAAAATAAAATATATAATAATACACTACACTACATAATACACTACAATACCAATTGATAAATAATAATCTTATTAAACATATCAACAAATAAGAACAAAAAAAAACAAACAACAAAACTTTAAATATCTTAAACATTATTAGTAAACACTTTGGCATTGATAATTCGATTTCCTTCCTTTTGGTGTCATAAAACAGCATTCAAATTTATTAACATGATATTAGGAACGTACTGGACCGCGTGTTAGAATTGATTTCCAGCAGAAGGAATTCACAAAATATCCATTTTAAACTGATAATAGCATATGAATTAAACTGACGATGTGATGCACATTTTCATCCAGAAGTTGTTGATTTCAACAATTTGTTGTTTTTAACAATTTTAATTGGTTGCACTTGTAATGTTTCTGGAAACTTTTTCTTGTCGATAAGCCACTCATTTTTCATTGGTCAGCTTCTTAATGTTTGCAAGAATGTAGCATCCAAAGATTTTAGTTTTCTGCAAAGAGATTTAAATTTAGTGACTTCTCTAAAGTGTTGATTTAATTTTTCATATTGACGTACCAATTATTATAAACTATTTGAAGCAGTTCCAGTTAATTGTCCACCATTTTTTCATTGGTCAGCTTTTTAATGTTTTCAAGAACGTAGAATCCATAATTTTAGTTTTCTGCAAAGAGATATACATTTAGTGACTTCCTTAAAGTTTTATTTCATTTATTATTTTCACTTACCTATTTTTATAAACTATTTGGTTATTTGTCTAAAATTTTCCATTTTTTATTTCTTGCAATTGACCACGAACTTCGTTGCACAAATAAGTATTGAAAACCACATGATTTTTTCGTTGCATTTTACGGTAGTGTTTTGTCAAAGTTTTCTCATATTATCTTCAACACCTTTTCAAAGATTTCGTCAACTTTTTGGAAGTAATTCGCAAACAATTTGAAGATGTATTGAAGATGAGCTATTTCAAGTCAAGTTGAATTTATGTTGAAAATTATATTTACCCTCAAACTGAAAAGTTGTTGCATTTGAAAAACGCTCATCCTGTGTTTATTGGGATCGTTTCTACATGACATGTACTCAACTGCCACCAGAAATTTCGCCATGAATGCCGAAAATATGCGGCAACCTACTGTAAGCGGTGAATATTCAAGAAACTATGTTATGCCCAGAAAATTATTGGACCTGCCCGTGTTTGCCGGAGAGCCTGAACTACACTGAACGGAAAAACGTCATCAATATGATGATTTTCAACATTAATTTGATGAAATATTTCTTCGATTTTGAGCTTACAACGCATTTCATCATCGCAATGAAGAATTTTACATCAATTTTTCATCAAATATATTCATCAATTTAATGAAACAATTTCATCATCTTGAAGAAAAAGTGTCATTTAATTGATGTATTTTTTTCTTCCTTTCGATGAAAAACGGTATTCAAATTGATGTCCGATAGTCTCCATACAATGAATATTCTGCATCATTCCAATGAAAGGTATTCATCAAAAGTACGTAATTTATTCATTAAAATTACATTACTTCAATGACTACATTGCATCAAACTAATGTATATTTTACATTTAACTAATGAAACACTGACATCGAACTGAACTTTGATTTCCGCCTTAGAAACTAGTTCTAAATTTTACAATATCCAATATAATTACAAATATTTTAAGTGAATTAGGAAATATTATTTTTATCGAAAAATCTTAAAAATATTATTCACTACACTTGCGATTATTAATGGATTATACAATTCAATATTAACTTAGATTTGTGAATGGAAAAAGTATACATATGATATTAATCAAAACGTTTTCAGCGTTTCATATAATATTAACATAAATTTAGTTATAGATAAGAAATCTGTTTATTGGCCCTATTGGAATATAAGCTATTATTATTCGCTTAAAATGATTAGTATTTTCGAAAAGTGTTTTGTGTTGGCTGATTTAATATTATAAAAGTACTCTTGGTCTAGATAAATATAATAATTGTAGTCACCATTTTCTAAATTGATATCTCCAATAACAACAATAAAAGGTCTAATATTGTAATTTGTCTTTTTAAAAAAAATGTAAATGGTTGTCTACTTCTGGGATACTTTCTGCTAGAAATATTGACGATTCTTGGGAGTATTCTCCATACGTATTTTCCATTTTTATCATTTCGGACGTATTTTGATGTTGGAAATAAGTAGCCATATAGACACCAAGTCAAACGCATCATAAATGATGAGGCTACAAAAGCAGGTTTAAATATTAGTTATTTAATGATATGCATAATTGTACCAACTATTTTTTTTTTTTTTCATAACAAACCTGCATTTGGCACATCAATTTTATCAAAACCCTATTTAATGCCAGCATTTTTAATATAGTGTTCTTTGTCAATTAAATTGTACCAATACACTATATCAGTTTGGTTACCCAGTCTAATATTGGTGTGCTACTCCGAAGTCCATGTTAATCTAAACGAAATAACAACATATACATGTAGTAAGAATATTAAATTAAGGTGAACGTTAAAATTTAGTTACTTACCAACTATGCTCCTCGAAATTCTTTATACTGTGGCCAGGCCCTAAATATATCACTATGGTTATCGTGTTCGTCAAATATTTGACGTATTCAGTACGTCAATATCCCATCGTCAGATCTGTCGATGCGGTACACCCTCAAAAAAAATCGCTTCTTTAACATATGTTCCAAACATATTTTGCAGGAAGCACATATATTATTGGATACTGCCGAAACATTAATATGTTTGTTTTATGTGAACATATTATATGTTTGGAAGCATTTTGAGCCCAAAAATATTATATGCTTGGAAGAATTTTTCCCAAAGACGATTGTGCTCATTCCCTAACATACTCGTAATTTTCACTTCCACGAAATATTTTAGTTCTTGGCACCATTTTCTGTAATACAAATAATGTTGAAGAAATTATTCACTTTTATAAATTTTTTAAATTTTACCTTTCGCCTTCACGGAGAATCGAACCGAGGACCATACAGTTTGTAAGCCAACACACTATCCACTGGGCTACGTAGCTGTTATAGTCACCAGTAGATAATTATCGTTATAAGTTACATTTATATAGCATAGTTTGCAGCGCCCACGAGCCCATGCAAACATAACATTATTTAACAGAAACATACATTTGTTTGCCACGTGGAGCAGTGGTTAGCATGTCTGCCTTGCATGCAAAGGGTCGTGGGTTCAATCCCTGCTCGGACCGAACACTTTTTTTTTAATTTACACATTTATATTTATTAAATATAAATGTGTAAATTTTTATAATGAAACTTCGAAATGTTGGTTATTAAAGATTTATAGTCAGCAACAGTGCTTGATATAAACGAAATTGACTGATTTTTGGATAAAATATTATTTTTTTTTTTTTTTTGCAGAAATAACAATTTTGTAACAAAAAACTGTTTTTGGTACAAAACTTTAAAATTTGGAAGGAATGCAAAAACTCTAACAAAAGAAGAACGTGGAGTCGAGTATAAACATATATAAATAATTTTATAATATAAACATAAATTTATTTAGGCGTGAACAATTTTTTACTAGCATTTAACACCATCGCTCTAAAATGCCTTTTATTTTTCTTTAATAATTCATTTTAAAGAAAATAAACTTTTTAAATTGTTTTAATTGCAAAACTCGAACTTAATGTCTGCTTTTATATTTGAAGGTGTCCGTCAACTCCTACTTATTAATAAAGTGGAACTAAACTTTGTTTTTATACATTTTACTGTGTAATTTTTCACTATTTCCTCCTTATTTCATTTTACTGTCCCAAATCTAAAAAGAGTATAGTGCCCTTTCGTTATTTTTATGAAGACCCCTGATTTCTTTTAACGAACCAAGAAAAAAATTGTGCCCATAATGCCAAAATGATAAACAAAACACATGTCCACACATACACAAAATGCTGCTCTCAAGGGGAAAACATAAGCTGTTTGGTTTTCAAATGTCTATTCTCTTGGTTCCGAATGTATATTCCCTTTATTCAAATTAAATAATATTTAGACTTAAGCATATCAAATTTTTGGCCTTAGCATAAAACAGTTTTCCGAAACAACATACAAGTGGTTTCACAGAAATTGTTCTCTTTTGATTCTTTCGCTGTGTTATGTTGATATCTTTTGTCAACTCTCCCGGTTTCCATCTCTATTTCTTTCTCTATATGTTACTCTCTCTGTCGCAACATATGTATGTTTAGTCGAAATTTGTAAATTTATATATGTTTGCATTCACACACATGATCTTTATGAAATATTCATGCACCAAACATAATATATTCTAACATATTAACATAGATGTCCCAAACATTTAGTGTTAGTTTAGGAACATTACATGTTTGCACTTAAATATATTGTGTTTTAAAATTGTGCCCGAAACACATTTTGTTTACATCGGAACATATGAAAAACATATTTTTCTAACAGTGTAGAAATTCAGTTTCTCATTCAGAAAAGGGTACTTCACCTAATCTTCCAGGGTGAGAAGTCCCTTCCCAGTGTCTCTCTATGCTTACTTCTTGTGGTATATACTTCTTGTTTACTATATTTTTTTCCAAATCGCTAAACTCGCAGGCCGTTGGATGAACGTTTGCAAGATGCCTTTTACAGGAAATTTTTGTGTGAATACGCTGTTACATATCGTATCACAATTTTGGAAACCTTTAAAATGTTTGTAAACGCCACAAATATTTTTATACCTTCCATCATAGGATGGGGGTATATTAACTTTGTCATTCCGGTTGTAACACATCGAAATATTGCTCTAAGACCCCATAAAGTATATATATTCTGGGTCGTAGTGAAATTCTGAGTCGATCTAAGCATGTCCGTCCGTCCGTCTGTTGAAATCACGCTAACTTCCGAACGAAACAAGCTATCGACTTGAAACTTGGTCCACATCGGTCCGTAATTATATATAGCCCCCATATAAACTGATCCCCAGATTTGGCCTGCGGAGCCTCAAAGAGAAGCAAATTTCATCCGATCGGCTGAAATTTGGTACATGATGTTGGTATATGGTCTCTAACAACCATGCAAAAATTGGTCCACATCGGTTCATAATTATATATAACCCCCATATAAACCGATCCCCAGATTTGGCCTGCGGAGCCTCAAAGAGAAGCAAATTTCATCCGATCCGGCTGAAATTTGGTACATGATGTTGGTATATGGTCTCTAACAACCATGCAAAAATTGGTCCACATCGGTTCATAATTATATATAGCCCCCATATAAACCGATCCCCAGATTTGGCTTGTGAAGTCTCCAAGAGAAGCAAATTTCATCCAAGCCGGTTGTAATTCGGAACTTGGTGTTAGTATATGATCTTTAACAACCGTGCCAGAATTGGTCCATATCGGTCCATAATTATATATATCCCATATAAAACGTTCTCCAGATTTGACCTCCGGAGCCTCTTGGAGGAACAAAATTCATCCGATCCGGTTCAAATTAGGAACGTGGTGTTAGTATATGGTCGCTAACAACCATACCAAAATTGGTCCAATCACACAAAAATTGGTCCATATCGGTTCATAATCATGGATGCCACTAAAGCCAAAAATAATCTACCAAAATTTTATTTCTATAGAAAATTTTGTCAAAATTTTATTTCTAGAGAAAATTTTGTTAAAATTTTATTCGGTTCAAATAAAATTTTCATCATTTTCAAATTTTTATTTATATAGAAAATTTTGTCAAAATTTTATTTCTATAGAAAATTTTGTTAAAATTTTATTTCTGTAGAAATTTTTGTCAAAATTTTCTTTCTATAGAATATTTTGTCAAAATTTTTATTTCTATAGAAAATTTTGTGAAAATTTTATTTCTGTAGAAAATTTTGTCAAAATGTTATGTCTACTTTGTCAAACTGAATTATATACGTATTGGATCGATCTTTTTTGATTAATTATATACCACGTATGGACTTACATACAATTTAGAAGATGGTGTTAAGAGGTTTTAAGATACCTTGCCATCGGCAAGCGTTACCGCAACTTAAGTAATTCGATTGTGGATGGCAGTGTTTAGAAGAAGTTTCTACGCAATCCATGATGGAGGGTACATAAGCTTCGTCCTGGCCGAACTTACGGCCGTATATACTTGTTATATATTACTAAAATTTCTCGAACTATATAGCACTCCGTTTAAACTTACAACACTTAAAATATCTCCAATTCGCAAAAGTATTAAAAGTTTTATGAACGTGCGATCACAATAAATGTCACTTCACAAATGAATTTATTTATTCTTCAACAAATTTCACATGCAGCAGACATAACGGATTTTCTCAAAGGCATTGCTTTTGTGTGTGTGTGTTTTAGCAATAAAAGCACAAAAAACTTTGCAACGCAACAAGTATGTCCCATTTGAAGATTTTTGTAGTTTTATTTTTCCAAATTTTAATTAAATCATCACTTAAAAAAGTTTATAATAATTAAAATATGTGGAAATAATGTAACTGTTAGAGTTTGTCGTATATGGGGGGCGGAAAAATATAAATGAATAACATGTGATGAAAATTTTCTTCAACTTGATTACTGATTTCATTAAATGAATGAAAGATTTTCATCAAAATAATGACCAAAAATTGATGTAAGTTCCTTCATTGAGTTGATGACGGTGTTTTTCAACTGAAAACATCAAATTGAATACCGATTTCATAAAAACAATGTAATTTCTACATAAATTTGATGAATATTTTTGATGATTTTGTTTCATTAATTTGATGATGTACTTTTCTTTCACACAATCTACAAACGAATATGGTTATTCAAATTTTGAGAACTGCCAACGACTTCAGAAGTCTCTAATACGGTGTTCTCACCAAGCATGTTTTGGGATTTGAAATGTTTTCCCCAGGGATCCGGAGCGGTCCATTTTTTTCGCTCCGCTCCGCTCCCGCTCCGGAGAAAAAAAAACCGCTCCGCTCCTCGCTCCGCTCCGAGAAAAAAAAATTGCTCCGCTCCGCTCCACGCTCCGCTCCGCTCCTCTTCGAGAAAATTATAGTACAAACATTGTATTATTTGTTCAATTGAGTTTTATTTTATTTAGAAAAATCGGGCGGTACATATATGGGAGCTATAGCTAAATCTGAACCGATTTCGATGATTTTTTGCACATATAGTTAGTGCTATAGAAGATTACATTTCGCCAACTTTGAGTAAGATCGGTTGATAAATAAGGGTTTTATGACCTAATTTGACAAAATCGGGCGATACATATATATGGGACCTATATCTAAATCTGAACCGATTTCGATGAAATTTTCAGACTTAAAGGGTGATACAGAAGATTATTTTGTGCTAAATTTGACGACGATCGGTTAGTAAAAAAAGTGCAACGTGACCCCATTCGTCGAAATCGGGCAATACATATATATGGGAGCTATATCTAAATTTGATCCGATTTCTTCCAAATTCAATAACGTTCGTCCTTGTGCCCAAAAAACTCCCTGTACCAAATTTCATCAAAATCGGTTAATAATTGCGACCGAAATCCTGTGAACAACAAATACATGGAAAGACGGACGGATGGACGGACGGACGCCAAGAGCTAGATCGACTCAGGAGGTGATTCTGAGTCGATCGGTATATATTTTATGGGGTCTAAAATCAATATTTCTTGTAGGCACTTTTTTGGCTGATCAAACTTATTATACCCTAACCACTATGTGGTTTAGGGTATAATGACTTTAAAACAATGTGCTGAAATATTTTATTAATTTTGAAGATTTTTTCAGAAATATTAAATCCATTTTGACTTCATTAAAACGAAATTTGCATTCATGTTAGGATACACATTTTTATGTCGAATCATTTAGCTATAAGGACAAACAGACTTCATTGAAAAGTTTAGAGACTTTTAGACAAGGAAAAACTTTTTTTCAGAGAAATACGTCTTCTATTCTAAGCAAAATTCATATTCGTGTTTTAAGCATGTGAAATATTTGGCCTCCCGACAATATTCTTTGCGGTGCACCATCTACTATTTAATATGTGATAGAAACCAAATTTATGAAAATGGACCAAAATGGACCAAATTCTGTTTGGTCTGACCATCGGACCAAATTTAAAAATTAGAAATCTTTTGGACCAATTTTGGTCCGATCGGACCAAAACGGCAACGCTGATTGGAATTGAAAGTCTATACACAGAGTAGAAGTAACTACTCTCCGAAAGTTTTTTTTTTTTGTTTTGCAACAGACGTAGAGAAGAGGTTTTGTTATATTTGTAATGTGTGTGTGTATGTTTATGTTTGCAACAACCTCCATCGACATCAGTCCGTGGTATACCTACAAATATTCTTACTCAGATCTAGTGTTACCTAATTTCGCTTTTTCCCCTTTATTGTATAATAAATGTATATGCGCACATTTTTCAACCAAAATTGAAACTATCCATAATTTTAATTAAATTTTCGAGAACTAATATCAGAGAATGCTAGGATATAGTACAATAGTAAAGCAAATGTGAATGAAAAAAAGCATGCCCGGTTCCAAAGATCTTGTCTTTACTTTAACAGTTTGGGTATTAATTCCGAGCCAAAGAAGCGGAGAATACAAGTAAGGATACTTTACAGACGTAATTCTCTTCTAAATTTGGGGGTTATGTACTTGCTTCTAGGAAGCAAATGTTAATTTTTCATTTTTTTAGATTTTTTTTCGTCAGTTGTTATGAAAATCCTTTAAAAACGAGTTAATGAGTTATTTTTTTTTCCATATTAAGACTCGACTTCCAGTAGAAATTATGCTATGTTTCAAGTAAAAAGCGTCTTTAAAATAAAGTGTTGAAAAACATGTCTTATTTTTTAACGATTTTTTGCTTTGTAGGCAAGATGCAAAAAGGAAACAAATTTAAAGACAATTTTATTAATTTTAAAGAATTTTTCTTAATTATTAAAGTCACGTTGACCTTACCTCAAAAATTTTATCTTTCATGTTATGATACACATATTTAAGTAAAATCACTTAATTATAAGGACATTACAACTTCATTCAAAAGTTTATTGCCTTTTGGACAAGAAAAAAACTTTATTTTAGAGAAATGCGTCTTCCATGTTAAGCAAATTTGCATTCTTATTCTAAGGACATGGAATCTTTGACTTCACGACAATATTTTTTTCAGTGTAGAAAACTAAAAAATTAAATATAAATAAGATCGTTTAATTGCATTTATTTGACGTTCATTACAAACATCTTTGTAGTAATACGGGATGAAATTGATCGAAAGTACTGTTGTTGCTTTTACAACACATACTAGATATATATTTTGACATTTGCCGTTTTTGAAAACAATTACTAAAAAACACGTTGTGTTTTCCCCAATGTACGTACGTACAAAAATACATATCGTACATTTTAAACGTTTACTCACACTACGCTAAGTACTAGCTAAATTTGAAATTACCTACACAGTGTAATTTCAAAGTTACACATTTCATTCAAGTAATATTTTATTCGGAGCGGAGCGGTTTTTCATTTGGAAACCGCTCCGCTCCCGCTCCGCTCCGGATTTTAGAAATGCCGCTCCCGCTCCGGCCAAAAAAGGGCTTGCTCCGCTCCGCTCCGGATCCCTGGTTTTCCCTTTATAAGCACTTCAAAACGAGTCGTTTTCGCCATACTAAAAAACAAGTTCAAAACACAAGTTTTCCTCCAAAACACGTCAATTTTAGAATGTGAACCCACCTAATTTGGAATATACCCCGAATAACATACCCTATTCAAAATATTGAAATAAGTTTCATAGAATAAACAAAGGCTTTTAAGAATATGGACATGTGAAAATAACATAAAACATTTTTGCCTTTGCGCTCGCGGTAATTATTTGGACATAGGTTGCATATATGTGAATTTCGAGTAAATGTGAATTTCTAGTTTGCATGGTAACTGTCAAACTAAAACATCTCAACCCGGTGTGAACGGTGAAATGTTTTGGAAAAACGAATGAGGAAAACGAGTCGTTGGGAACATAGCATAAAGGGTAAAGCCTTTGAAACCGTTAAATCTTTATTAATACACCCGCAAAATGTGTCGGTTGCAATACAGCAACTGGAATTTAATTTCGGCCGTCCTCAATGGTTAGGTGCCAGCCAGATAAAGGAGATAAGGGATATTTCATCCATACCGGAGACGGCTTTGAGGAAATTCATTTCATTTGCCATAAAGATGAAAAAAATGTGTCTGTATTTTTAGAATCTGCCGGTGCTGGACAAAATTTGACAATCCGACCATAATAGAAGAGCTCGTGTCAAAGTTACCTATGACCAGAAAAATGGAATGGGCAAGATATGCCGCAAATATCGGGCCATACCCCACGGTATCAGATTTTAGCAACTGGATTAACGAAGTTGCAATCGTGATGGGCACTATATGTGAAATAAAGCCTGAACAGAAATTTGTGAAGAAGACCGTGATGTGTACTAGTACCACACCAAATGTGAAACAAAGTGGTTGTTTTGTCTGTAGTGGTGATCATAGAATTTTCAAATGTGAACCCTTTCTAGCAAAGGAGGTCAATGACAGATGGGCTGTAATGTAAAGAAGTTGAAGTTGTGTTTCTCATGTTTAGGAAAGGGTCATTCAAGCCGTGAATGTCCCAAAAAGAGAGAATGTGCAGCTTTGGGCTGTAAAAGATTCCATAATCGACTCTTACATGAGGGACCTCATAAGCCAAGATTAATTGACCCTTGCGAGCTTAGTCAGCCAGCATTAAATTGTGCTTCAGAAGCATATGTCTCCAATTTACTATTTCGTGCAGTACCAGTTACACTATACGGTCCAATGTCAACAGTAACCACATACGCCTTATTAGATGACGGCTCGTCCGTATCGCTGATGGACAAATCTATTATGATACAGTTAGGAGTTCATTGTGCTCCAAGCAATTTGACATTACAGTGGATAAATGGTGGATCTTCCAAAAAAAAAGTGTCGCTTATGGGTGACGTTATGATATCGGGTGCTGACAGGGCTGAGAAGCATGTATTGAGGAGAATTTAGATTTGCCATCGGATTTGGGCCTTGCTGGCGAAACCATCCATCTTAGCCCCTATGGACCATTTGCTACGAAAACTAAATTAGGTTGGACCCTTTTTGGAAAGACAAGCCGGAATGAATCATAAACAGTTGCCTACATGTTCGGTACCCTGCCAACATTTTTTGAATTTGGGGGCGCTTCAGAGAATCCCCACTACGTCGAAAACAGTCGTATACGATATCCAAAACTCCTCGGAAAAGCGCCGTCACTATTGAGAAGTTGTACCACGCCAAGTTACTACAAAAAAGTATCGCATGAGTGCAATTATTAGGAGCCCTTCTGGATACATTTAGAAGGACGCCAATAAGAGCCCCTTCAAACAATCAGACAAAGTGCATTTTAAGATAGTTGTAAAAGAATCATTGTGGTCAAGTAAAACACGATTGTTTAGATGTTTATTAATTTTATGAAACATTTATAAATTCTCATAAATATAACATTTATACGGCTATCACATCACATTTAACACATTTTTATGCATTAATAAGAGATTGATGTTGAGTTACAAGTTGTAAGTTAAATGTTGTAGCGTCTATCAGCCAGTACTTTTATTCCCAATGGAGGCAGCGTGTCTGGAAAAATATTTGAAAAACTATCACTTTATTCCATTTGGAAAGTCAAAAATTGTTCACAATTTACTTTTCACAATTTTAAGCGTAATAACTATGTTTTCAGCTCTTTATTTTCGTTTTCATTGAAATAAATTATAATAAGCCAGTTGCGCTTGGTGTTTCACAAAATATAAAATGGCTCTTGTAACAATAGTGATGGCAAAATACTTTCATGCGATTAGTAATGGCAAAATACTATCACAGTTGGCGATTGTTGCAGTGTCACTTACGAGTCTGTGGTAGCGATGAGGGTGAAATGGAACATTGAAATGCTGGCAGGGTAGAGGTGAATAATATAGAGGAAATGATATCTGAATTCTTTTCAACCGAAAGGTATGGAGTACGCCCAGCACCAACTATAGAAGGAGATGACGATTCACGAGCGCGACGAATTTTAAAGGATACGACTCGAATTGTTGATGATCAATATTAAATCGGAACGTGGGTGACGTCACACTACCCGATAGTTTGCCTATGGCTTCGAGAACAGTGATATTCCCTGTCATATAACTGATGTGTGGCTTCAGTGGAAAGATGACCTGTCGCAGTTTACGAAGCTAGAAATACCCAGACATTATTTTCGAATGTGCAAACCAAATAATGTTGAAATACATATCTTCGTAGATGCATTTGCAGCCGTTAGGTTAGGTTAGGTTAAAGTGGCAGCCCGATTAAGATTCAGGCTCACTTAGACTATTCAGTCCACTGTGATACCACATTTAACTAAAAGTACCTATTACATATGGGCACTTCTAGTTTTAACCGCTGAACCTTCTCAATTATTTTTCTTCGTTGAACCAACCAGATTGTTCCAAAAACATTAGCAGACTGCTTAAGTTAACGTTTTCCAGATCAGCCAGTAATCTGAAGCTGTATGCTCCTAAAAGTTGCTTGCGCTTTACACAAAATGCAGGACACTCACACAAGAGGTGTTTTATTGATTCCTTTTCCTCCGTATCATGACAGCTCATACAATAGTCATTATACTTCGCGCCAATAGTTTTTGCAAAATCGCCTATCAGGCAGCGACCCGTTATAGCAGATATCAGGAGTGATATCTGACGTCTCGAGAACACTAGCATATCTAGTGTGCGGTTTAAGTTTAAATGGGGCCATATTTGCTTGGTGTCGTTACAACCCTTTCACTTAACCCATCGAACATTTGCCATCATAACAGATCGTAGATGCAAGCGAAACCGCATTCGCAGCTGTTGCATACTGGCGATACATTAGCGACAACAAACAGGTATGTGTGACATTTATATCTTCGAAGACATGTTGTTCACCAATGAAGTGATTGTCCGTTTCCCGTATGGAACTGCAGGCAGCTGTGTTGGGGGTGAGGCTAAGTGTGTAAATATAACCATAGTAAATATAACGGCGGACACTTATTTACGTGTATTTCTTATGGGAAGCCCAAAATCCGCAACGGAATACCGTGACGGCTAGCGGCGTGTCGCTAAATTAAAACTTATTCTAACTCCTTGGCGAAAACTGGTATAGTGTTGCCATCGCTTATCAATTTTTTTAACTCACCACTAGGAATTGCTGTTGCCTGGACACGTGTAGATTATTTTTTCCTGAAATAACTCACCAAATAACAAGCCATTGTATGTTTTTATTCAACTTCATTGTTTAATATTGTCAAAGCATGCTGTATTGACAACAAAAACGCTAGGAAACGTGAAAAAGGGAATTATTCGCCGTCAAGCTTATTGTATTTGCCGTTGCGGCAAAAATGTTTCGCCTACCGCCTATCGCTATGGTTATATTTACACATTAATGCAAAATATTTATGAGGAACATGATCTTAAGATAGATAGCTGCACTTTATGGATTGATTCAATCACAGTACTGAGGTGGATTAAGTCGACTCATCGCCGTATAAACAATTTGTTGCTCACAGAGTGAATGAGATTTTAAGTGTAAGTACTCCTGACGATTGGAGATGGGTTCCGACCCAGTGCAACACAGCCGATGAAGCTACAAGAATTCGCCACAAAATAGAGATGAGTGCTGATACCAATTGGTTTACCGGCCCTACATTTTTATACCCTGCTCCACACTGTGGAACATATTATAAGTTAGTGCATATGTTTGCAACACCCAGAAGGAGACGAGATAGACACATGGTGTCTTTGGCAAAAATGCTAAGGGTGGGCTCCTGAGTCGATATAGCGATGTCCGTCTGTCCGTGAACACATTTTTGTAATCAAAGTCTAGGTCGCAGTTTTAGTCCAATCGACTTCAAATTTAGCACAAGTATGTGTTTTGGCTCAGAATAGATCCCTATTGATTTTGGTTTCAGATTTAGATATAGCTCCCATATATAGCTTTCGCCCGATTTACACTCATATGACCACAGAGACCAATTTTTAACTCCGATTTAGCTGAAATTTTGCACATGGAGTAGAATTAGCATTGTTGCTATGCGTGCCAAATTTGGTTGGCACGCATCCCATATATATGTTTTTCTGATTTCGACAAAAATGGTCAAAATACCAACATTTTCCTTGTAAAATCGCCACTGCTTAGTCGAAATGACTCTAATTTTCCTAAACTTCTAATACATATATATCGAGCGATAAATCATAAATAAACTTTTTCGAAGTTTCCTTAAAATTGCTTCAGATTTAAACGTTTCCCATATTTATACCCTGCTCCACACTGTGGAACATTGTGTTCCACCCTTGTGCATTTTTACTAACATTGTGTTCCACCCTTGTGCATTAGCCGACTTAAATTTTGAGTCTATAGATTTTGTAGAAGTCTATCAAATTCTTCCAGATCGAGTGATATTTAAATGTACGTATTTGGGACAAACCTTTATATATAGCCCCCAACACATTTGGCGTATGTGATATGGTATCGAAAATTTAGATCTACAAAATGGTGCAGGGCATAATATAGTCGGCCCCGCCCGACTTTAGACTTTCCTTACTTGTTGACACTAGATAAGGAGTTATGGCCCTCGAATGTTGTTAATGGTGAAGACAACAACGATGAAGAGGAAATCGTCAAGAAATTTGCATTCATAGTTGCACAAAATAAACTGATTGATATCGAACGGTTTTCGTCATATTTAATGTTGAAGAGAACAGTTGCTTGGATCTTTCGTTTCGCCGCACGCTGCAAGGGCCAGATATTCGGTTGTAACGAACTGTCACTTTCTGAAATAAACACGTAAGTAAAGTTGAAAGTCGGGCGGGGCCGACTATATCATACCCTAAACCACCTTTACTGAATTAGGAATCGTAGGCATTTGTGGGGTAACATTGATATAGGTCTGGAAGATAAACCGCAGTTGCATATTTAAGAAAATTAAGGGGTACATGTTTATGGGTGCTATGTCTCAATCAGACTGTATCTCATAGTCAGGTGTTGCCAGGGAAAATGTTCGGTTTACCCTACAAGGACAAAAAAAGTTCCCTACTTTCCCATACATTCCCAAACAATTTTTCCTACAATATTTTTCGTTAAATTTAAACAAATTTTACAAAATAAAAATGGTTCTAAATACTTTATTATCTTAAAACACGAAAATACAACGTATATAATCTACACGGATGAAAAAGACTGTTTTTCATATGTTTGGCTATAAACATTATATGTTTGGAACACAAATTTTTAAACACAATATTTTTGAGTGCAAGCATATAATGTTCATAAACTAGCATAACATGTTTGGGACATATATGTTAATATGCTAGAACATATTATGTTTGGGACATAAAATGTTTGTAAATATAATATGCTTGGATGCAAACATATATTAATTTAGAAATAGCCTATAAACATATATGTGTTTAGTAGCTTGGAGCGCTATTTAACAGGGAGCGATATTGAATTAAGTTGGTGGTTGTTGCTTGTTATTACAAAATTAACATTTTATTTTTCCTTGGTCAATTGATCAGCTACTTCTTTGATCGTTACAAACTGTGTGGTCCGCTGTTCGAATCCCCGTCCGGCAAAAGGTAAAATTAAAATAAAAAAAATCATACAATTGAATAATTTCTTCTACAATGTTTGTATTACAGAAAAAAGGGCTAAGAACTAAAAAATGTCTTGGAAGTGAGAAAGATGTGGGGGAATATACAATTAGGCAGAAACAAAATTTTGAGCATTCAGGTCGAAAACCTATGTTGTTAGCACCTATATTACCTGTTTATTTTCATAATTCATTATGATTGTAAATATATAAATAAATAAATAAAATTTTGAGCACAATATTGTTTGGGAGAATTTTTTTTAAGCATATAATATTTTTGGGTGCAAAATGCTTCCAAACATATTATATGTTCACAAAATAACATATTGTTTTTTGGAAGACAACATTATTGAATTTGGATGCAAAAATACAAAATGTTTGGAACTTAGACTACCCAAACATAAATTGTTTAGACAAATATGCTTTCAAACATATTATATATTGGTAGAGATAAAACATATAAATGTTTGGGCAATACCCAAGAATGTATATGCTTGAAGCAAAATATGTTTGGGAGTATATGTTACAGAAGCGATTTTTTGTGAGCGTGTAGAAAATAAATTTGTATTATCACCACGGTTCTCACAGTTGGTAGAATTCAACCAAAAATAGCAATTTTATTTGTTAAATCTCTATAGAAATAAAATTTTGGAAAGAGTTTCTATAAACAAATTTTTTTGAGAAATTTTTCTATAGAAATAAAATTTGATAATAAATTCTATAGAAATAAAATTTTGAGAAAAAATTCCATAGACATTTTGAGGAAATTTTTTATAGAAATAATATTTTGAAAAAATTTCTATAGAAATACAATTTGACAAAATTTTCTATAGAAATAAAGTGTTGACAGGAATAAAGATTTGACAAAAATTTCTATAGGAATATTTATTTGGTAGATTTGTGATAATTTGTGGTAACCTTCAAATTTTGTTAGATTTTTTTTTTTTGGCACGAGCGGTAACTGTTGTTACCACACAAAATTACAAGCCTTGCCGGCTTCTAATTTCCTCCTCTAGAGTCACCAAAATGTAAAAATGAGTACAAATGACCCTACGTCCCTACAAGACGCTAAATATTAGAAAAAACCTACATATAGGGAATTTCCCCTACTTCTAGCAACACTGGCTGTAGTTGACATTGCACCTACGGGGTTAATATGCCACAAATACTCGTATTGAGCCCATTATTAAAAAAGAGAAAATCGCTCAATTAGTGTGGGTAATAAATGCAAATTTGTAAAAATCGAGCAATATTCTTATGTAATGCTATGTTTACACCGACTCGTTTTCCTCATTCGTTTTTCCAAAACATTTCACTGTTCACACCGGGTTGAGATGTTTTAGTTTGACAGTTACCGTGGAAACTAGAAATTCACATTTACTCGAAATTCACATATATACAACCTATGTTCAAATTATTACCGCGAGCACAAAGGGAAAAAATTTTGTATGTTATTTTCACATGTCCATGTTCTTAAAAGCCTTTGTTTATTCTTTTTTCTATGAAACTTATTTCAATATTTTGACATATATTTTGAATAGGGTATGTTATTCGGGGTATATTCCAAATTAGGTGGGTTCGCATTCTAAAATTGACGTGTTTTGGAGGAAAACTTGTGTTTTGAACTTGTTTTTTAGTATGGCGAAAACGACTCGTTTTGAAGTGCTTATAAAGGGAAAACATTTCAAACTCCAAAACATGCTTGGTGAGAACACCGTATAAGAGCTACAAGTACGTATAAATACGTTCGGCTAGTACATCAAAATTTGAAATTTGAGTAACATTGGTTAATAAATAAGAGTATTATGGCCAAATTTGGGAAAATCGAGCGACGCATATATATGGAAGCTATATGTAAATCTGAACCAATTTGCATAATATTTTTCGGGTATAATTAATACCACAAAAGGTTATCTTGTGCAAAATTTGAGTAAGATCAGTTAAGAAATGAGGCCTCTATGGTCAAACATAAGGTTATTAGGGGCTAATTTTTCAAAATCGGGCGATACATATATGGGAGCTATATCTACATACGAACCGATTTCGATGAAATTTTGCACATACCGTTAGTACTATAGAGGACTGGATCTAGCCAACTTTGAGTAAGATCGGATAATAAATAAGGGTTCTATGGCCAAATTTGGGAAAATCTGGCTATACATATATATGGGAGCTATATCTCAATCTGAACCGATCTAGACAAATTTTTGCACATATAGTTAGTGCTATAGAAGATTACATTTAGCCAACTTTGAGTAAGATCGGTTGATAAATAAGGGTTTTATGGCCAAATTTAGAAAAATCGGGCGGTACATATGTATGGTAGCTATAGCTAAATCTGAACCGATTTCGATGATTTTTTGCACATATAGTTAGTGCTATAGAAGATTACATTGAGCCATATAGAAGATTACATTTGGCAAAATCGGGCGATACATATATATGGGAGCTATATCTAAAACTGAACCGATTTCGATGACATTTTTGAGACTTAAAGGGTGATGCAGAAGATTATTTTGTGCTAAATTTGACGACGATCGGTTAGTAAAGAAGTGCAACGTGACACCATTTGTCGAAATCGGGCGATACATATATATATGGGAGCTATATCTGAATTTGATCCGCTTTCTTCCAAATTCAATAGCGTTCGTCCTTGTGCCCAAAAAACTCCCTTTACCAAATTTCAACAAAATCGGTTAATAATTGCGACCGGAATCCTGTGAACAACAAATACATGGACAGACGGACGGACACCAAGCGCTAGTTCGACTCAGGAGGTGATGTGTCGATCGGTATATATTTTATAGGGTCTAAAATCAAGATTTCTGGTGGGCACATTTTTTGGCAGATCAAACTTATACCCTGACCACTATGTGGTTTAGGGTATAAAAAGGCGGAAACCGCTCTTATTTACATGGCACAAAGGCAAACGTATTCGAATGAAATGTTTTTATTAGAAAAGAAGCAGCCTTTAACAAAGCAATCAAATTTGAAGGGTCTCTGCCCTTTTAAGGACAAAGATGGCATTTTACGAGTCGGATGCCGGTTGAATGCTGCAAGTTGGTTGCCTTACGAAGTTAAACATCCAATCATATTACACCCCAGACATGATATACTGCATTGATAGTTCGAGAATATCATGAGAAATCGCTTCATCAGAATAATGAAACAACCATAGCAGAAATTCGACAATATTATAACCAATTGCATGAGATGTAGAATAGACAAAGTGAAACCTTTGCAGCCACTTATGGACCAGTTACCATTGGACCGTTTTACACCCTTTGTAAGGCCCTTCACATATACGGGACTTGATTATTTTGGGCCAGTGACAATCACCATAGGTCAAAGACAGGAGAAAGGATTGGTGGCATTGTTCACGTGTTTGACGGTGAGAGCATTACCCCTCGAAGTAGCACATGACCTTTCTACCGACGCTTGCATCCTAGCTATAAGAAATTGTATCAGCCGAAGAGGAACTCCTGTCAGGATGCGAAGCGATAACGGAAAGAATTTCGTTGGATTAAATGGAGATGTGAAACAATTCTCAGAGGTTTTTGATTGCATTCGAATTCAAAATGAACTGTCATCCCGTAATATACAATGGATTTTTAATTGCCCATTGAACCCATCGGAAGGCGGAATCTGGGAACGTATGGTGAAAAGTGTAAAACGTGTTTTGAAGCAAACTGTGCATGAGAAAAGTCCTAAAGAGCACATGTTCAACAGTTTCCTCATTGAGGCGGAGAATATAGTGAACTCCATGCCATTGACGCATATACCCATATCTGCCGAGGATGAAGAACCGAACACGCCAAATCATTTTCTCTTGGTCATGCCAAATACAGTTCACACGCCTTCTTTCGAAGATATTGACTCCCAGCCAAAGGTATTACGTAAGCAGTGGAAGATAGCACGCCAAATGAGAGACCACTTCTGGAAGAGATAGATATTGGAGTATCTTCCAATATTAACCTGTCGTGAAAAATGGAGTGAGCCATCCAAACCGTTAAAGGAGAATGACCTTGTGCTGATTTGTGACGCAAGCATGCCGAGAGACCAGTGGTGTAAAGGAAGAGTAATCAAAGTGATTCCAGGAGCTGATGGAACAGCTCGCAGGGCAGAAGTTCGTACCAACCATGGAATTAATTAAACGTCCTATATCGAAGCTGGCTAAACTGGATTTGAGCTGTGGTGAATCCGACTGATTCACGGAGGTGGGGATGTCGTGGAAATATGGCATCTATTAACATACATTTTGAATTCAACTGTCGTTTCAATTATTTTCATGCGGTGGCAACTCTCTTCAGTTAGATGTTTATGTATTGGTATGAATTTCACAATTTAGTTTTGTTTTAGTTAAGCTGAAGTGATGTTGAGCCGTCACCACGGTAAGCATTTTAATGGAATTTGTATTAAATGAATTTGTTGTACTATCTAAGTTTTCTTTAGGAATAAAACTCTTATCCTGCCAAAAATTTATTCATATTAAATAGAGTGTTTTAATTCCGAGGCTCAACAAAACTATAACAGGGGCTTAGACACCCCAGAATTTGAAAACCTATTTACGACTCTCTTTATATAAACTGAATGTACACTTTTTGCCTCTTCAAAATCTGGCATCCCTAGTTGTAAATCAGCTCGTATATCCTACGCCCTGAATTGGAAATCATCCTATGCAACAAAACATTTTTACTATAAACAACATAAAAATTGATTAATAAATTGATTCACAGATATATTGGCCCGACCGAATCTTAAGTACACAACACCAACAGATCTTCTTTGTTGTTGTTGTGATCGTCAATAAATAGACAAAAACAATAATTATATATCTAAATAAAAAATACTATTATAAAAAATATATACTTCAAAACATTTTGCAGACCAGCTATAGATAAAGTTAATATTTCTTTCAGCATATACTTCAGTTATCAACCTCTCTGGTTAGTATTTTACTAAATTAAAAGCAAAAGGACGTATGGCATAAAAATGAAGCAATGCAGCCGTTCTCCCATGCAATGGCATTTACAAATTGAATATATTGAAGTAGAAATTGGGGTTAATCCCAATCCGTTTTGGAGCATGTAAAGTAATTTGGACGTAGCAGTGTGTCCAATCTTTAAGGGTTTTCTTTGTAGAATTACGGAGGTACAATTTCCCTCAGATGAGCTTTCAATCGTCATATTTAACTCCATGACAATTAAGGAAGTGTATTTCGCATACAATCTATTACATCCCTAATCTTCAGATAATTTGTTACATACTTACAAGATTAAAAAAATTGCCGCATCTAAAAATTCTGCCTTTTTAATTTGAAATCAATAAAAATACGTCTTCTTTCGAAATGAAATTACTATTTTAATAGAAATGACATTTGTAAAATAATTCAAACAACATTCGGTTGTGAAAACCATACGTGAGTGGTGATAACTACGTGACAGTTACGACAATTAAATACAGCAGGTCGTGTCATCCGAATTCAGACAAAAATGTTCAAAATTGAGAGATTTAATTCCTACAACTGTAAGTCTTCTATCACAAACGTAAATCCATTGAAATAGGTGAAACATTGTAGTAAAGAACCACGTATGATCGTAAATATAGTACATATATTGGGACAACTGATATTTAATTATAAATGTAGAATTTTCATTACTTCGACCGATTTCCAACCAATCTCTTCCCTGTGTGTGGGGGCTATATAAAATTTGAACCGATACGGTTGTTAGACACCATATACTAACACCACGTAGTATATGGTGGTCGGGGGTCGGTTTATATGGAGGCTATACGTAAAAGTGATCGCAGAATATATAAATATACCCAGAATATATAAATATACTTTATGGGGTCTTAGAGCAATATTTCGATGTGTTACAAACGAAATGACAAAGTTAATATACACCCATCCTATGGTGGAGGGTATAAAAATTAAATTAAAAAAATTTCCCGCGTAGTTAAACTCATTAACTTCTTTGTTAGGACATTTTTGGAAGTGCTTTTAAAGTTGTGCTTTAGAACAACTCCCAATTTTTTTGCTAGGAAAAAGTGTGGAACTACTTTTTGTTTCTTTTTTATAAATTAATTGTCTAGTTGTTTTGAAGTCTTATTTTTATTCATTTTTATAAAATAAAACATTAATTGAACCTATAACTTTAGTCTATTCATTTTTTTAGGGGGGCTATAACCAATTGAAAAAATTCCAAAAGAATTTTTGGTTAATATATAGTTACAAATTTTATTGATCAGGTAATTCATTGTGGTCCATTTTAAGGCCGGTACTATGTTAGCTTTTCGCGTAAACTTTTATTAAAATAGTTTAAAGCACATAACTAAATTGATGCTCACATTCTTTTTCATTTAGATTTCGTCAATATTTAACATGGTTTATTTCAGGAATAGAGGTACTTGCCAGATGGAAAGCCACCGAATTTAGGCAGTTTTCTTGTATTATCCAATTGCGTTGACTGGTGTTGTTGATGGCGATGTTTACTTTAAAATAATTGTCCTCCATGTAGCGTATCGTTTGATCTCAACACCAAAACATTTCAAATCGAATATTAAAATAGCAAATGTTTTGTTCCAGTTATTTGTTCAAAATTTTGGCAAGTTATTCGGTGAATGCAGTGCAACATTCAATGTACACACTATTCTTCATTTGTGTCAGAGTGTAGAAGATTACGGAGTTTCTCCTAATTTTTCAGCGTACAATGAACAGCATTCTAAAAAAAGAAACACTTTAATAAATCTCGCAATAAAATTATTGTATGTTATGAAACGGGAGACTTCGTTTTAAGTACTTCCACTCCAAATAATATCTGATGTATATAACCTTTTGTTCCAATCACAGTAATAGGATTTTCGGAAGAAAACGGGCACTTGGAAAAGAAAAAGGATTCAAAACTTGAGCAATTTTTTGAAGAAGAATTTCCACTTAAAATAGATTTAACGATAATTTAATAGGGAAATAATCAGAGAACGGATCAGAGAACAGGCAACAGGCGTAAAAATTTGAAAATATCGAGGTCAAAAGATTTTTAGTTAAAATTGATCCGCAATATTTTAGCTATGTTTGGTAGATGGATGTTAGGCACTCTCACAAAGCATGTTTCCCCCATACAAAAAATCAAGTTCAAAACACAATTTTTCCTCGAAAACACGTCAGTTTTATTGTGTAAACCCCCTTATTTGTAGTATGCTCTGACTGAACATACTCTTTTCAAAGTACATGTCAAGTTATGGAAATAAATTTCATAGAAAGAACGAATAAACAAAGGCTTTGAAGAATATAGGTATGTGAAAATAACTTAATTTTTTTTTCTTGGCGGTCGCGGTATTTTTTTTTAACAAAAGTTGCATATATTTGAATTTAGAGTAAATGGGGATTTCTAGTCTCCATGGTAACTGTGAAACTAAAACATCTCAACTCGGTGTGACCGGAGAAATGTTTTGGAAAAACGATTGGGGAAAACGACTCAGTGGGAACATAGCATACGTCTTCTTTTGGGTACAGAAGTTTCCTTTCGCAATCACTTAACCTTATGTTTATGCAAATAAATAGGTTAGGGAAGCGCAGATTAGGAACGTCGATTCTTTCGAATTGAATTCTGTTTTTTATTTCCTCCCCGGATATTTCGTCCTCCATCGTCCCGGATAAAGTTGTATTGGTCAAGATGGACTCTAGTCGTTTGTGTTTCCTGAACAAAAGTGTTATTGATATTATTTCTATTCAGTGTAATTAATAGTTCGATTCTTCGACTGATTTCTACAAGAGACCTTACATTGAAGATCAGACAATTTAATGATCTACGGGCCATAGCGTTGTCTTACTTCATCCAATAGGGAACGGCAAATTCGCTTAGCCTCATCTGATTTAATTAAATGTTCAACGTATGCCTCTAAGGGTGGAATATTTGCTTTACAGATCTCGTTTGCCGTTTCATATCGCTTGCTCTTAGTTGGACATACTATTCAAATTTTGCTGCGAAATAAAGGGTGATTTGTTAAGAGCTTGATAACTTTTTTTAAAAAAAAAACGCATAAAATTTGCAAAATCTCATCGGTTCTTTATTTGAAACGTTAGATTGGTCCATGACATTTACTTTTTGAAGATAATTTCATTTAAATGTTGACCGCGGCTGCGTCTTAGGTGGTCCATTCGGAAAGTCCAATTTTGGGCAACTTTTTCGAGCATTTCGGCCGGAATAGCCCGAATTTCTTCGGAAATGTTGTCTTCCAAAGCTGGAATAGTTGCTGGCTTATTTCTGTAGACTTTAGACTTGACGTAGCCCCACAAAAAATAGTCTAAAGGCGTCAAATCGCATGATCTTGGTGGCCAACTTACCGGTCCATTTCTTGAGATGAATTGTTCTCCGAAGTTTTCCCTCAAAATGGCCATAGAATCGCGAGCTGTGTGGCATGTAGCGCCATCTTGTTGAAACCACATGTCAACCAAGTTCAGTTCTTCCATTTTTGGCAACAAAAAGTTTGTTAGCATCGAACGATAGCGATCGCCATTCACCGTAACGTTGCGTCCAACAGCATCTTTGAAAAAATACGGTCCAATGATTCCACCAGCGTACAAACCACACCAAACAGTGCATTTTTCGGGATGCATGGGCAGTTCTTGAACGGCTTCTGGTTGCTCTTCACTCCAAATGCGGCAATTTTGCTTATTTACGTAGCCATTCAACCAGAAATGAGCCTCATCGCTGAACAAAATTTGTCGATAAAAAAGCGGATTTTCTGCCAACTTTTCTAGGGCCCATTCACTGAAAATTCGACGTTGTGGCTCGTTAGTAAGTCTATTCATGATGAAATGTCAAAGCATACTGAGCATCTTTCTCTTTGACACCATGTCTGAAATCCCACGTGATCTGTCAAATACTAATGCATGAAAATCCTAACCTCAAAAGAATCACCCTTTAATTGATGTTGCAATGTTGCAAGAATTTGCCTTCACCAAATTCTCTAAAATGTTTGAAACATCTCAATTTGAGTTGTTGCTAATATGTGTGATGAGGGTAATTCCTGTTTTTTGTTCATACGCGATTTTAGCCTAATCCTTTCCAAGAAGGTTTAAAAGCGTGTTGAATATATGTATTTCCCCAGCGCTTGTGTTTATTGAGGAGGGACTTACTTCCCTTTTATTGCCGAGTCGGAACCAAAGACAATACACAAAGGAAGATACTGAGGCTACTGAGGAGATGAAACCATTTACGGTATTAGTTTCATACTTTTGGTTTATCGAACCAAACGCGTATACGACAAGTATTGACATAGCATTAAAATGCGAATAAAAAGAAATTAAGTGCAGGAAATAAATTTCCATTAAGGGAAAAATGTAATTTTTTTGTTGTTGCCTAAAATTTAACATTATTTCATTAAGAAAATTTAGTTTTTCATTAAAAAAATAAACACGAAAAACAAATAAAAAAAATTACAAACATGTATGTAACTAACATGGTAAATGCAAAATTTGGTATGAAGCAAGCCAATTTCCTATCTTCCTGAAGTTTATTGCCTTTGGTCGGAACAGTTTTACTAATACTAACAGAAACAACACAACAGCGGCGGAAATCGCTCTTCATAAGGCATTTATTTGCAGACACAACACATTAATTCCCCATTACATATTCATTGATTTTTTACATAAGGTGTCACTGCTGATTCACTGCTGATTTTTGATATAAAATTCAATAATTGTTTTAAATGATTGAATTTTATATCAAAAACCAATCATTATACCCTAAACCACATAGTGGTCAGGGTTAGGTTAGGTTATGTGGCAGCCCGATGTATCAGGCTCACTTAGACTATTCAGTCCATTGTGATACCACTGTGGTGAACTTCTCTCTTATCACTGAGTGCTGCCCGATTCCATGTTAAGCTCAATGACAAGGGACCTCCTTTTTATAGCCGAGTCCGAACGGCGTTCCACATTCCAGTGAAACCACTTAGAGAAGCTTTGAAACCCTCAGAAATGTCACCAGCATTACTGAGGTGGGATAATCCACCGCTGAAAAACTTTTTGGTGTTCGGTCGTAGCAGGAATCGAACCCACGACCTTGTGTATGCAAGGCGGGCATGCTAACCATTACACCACGGTGGCTCCCGGTCAGGGTATGGTTAGGTTAGGTTAAAGTGGCAGCCCGATTAAGATTCAGGCTCACTTAGACTATTTAGTCCATTGTGATACCACATTAACTAAAAGTACCTATTACATATGGGCACTTCTAGTTTTAACCGCTGAACCTTCTCTATTATTTTCTTCTGTTGAACCACCCAGATTGTTTCAAAAACATTACCAGACTGCTTAAGTTAACGTTTTCCAGGTCCGCCAGTAATCTGAAGCTATATGCCCCTAAAATTTGCTTACGCCTTACACAAAATGCAGGACACTCACACAAGAGGTGTTTTATTGATTCCTTTTCCTCCGCATCATGACAGCTCATACAATAGTCATTATACTTCGCACCAATAGTTTTTGCAAAATCGCCTATCAGGCAGCGACCCGTTATAGCAGATATCAGGAGTGATATCTGGCGTCTCGAGAACACTAGTATATCTAGTGTGCGGTTTAAGTTTAAATATTTGCAATTCTCCCATCGAACATTTGCCATCATGACAGCCTTTTCACGCAGTGAGAGCTTACAGGTAGCCAGAGGCATACCAACAGATTCTAGTTCCCCTGGAATATGTAAGGTAGTTCCTAGCCTTGCTAGCTCATCTGCTTCGCAGTTCCCCGGTATGTTCCTATGGCCAGGCACCCATATTAGGTGAATATTGTGATGCTCAGTCATCTCATTGAGAGATTTGCGGCAGTCGATGGCCGTTTTCGAGTTGAAGAACACAGAGTCCAAAGATTTTATTGCAGGTTGACTGTCTGAGTATATATTAATGCCAATATTGCTTGGAGCATTACTTCTCAGCCAATTCACCACTTCTCTTATTGCTAATATTTCAGCCTGAAAAACACGAAGTTCCAGATCTTTAGAATATACTCCGAAACCCACTTGGCCATCCAATTTGGAGCCATCAGTGTAGAAATCTATATATCTTTTATTCCCCGGGGTCCGTGTACACCACGCCTCACTGTTGGGAATTAGAGTCTCAAACTTTTTGTCGAAAAGTGGTCTCGCCAAAGTGTAATCCACTAAGTTAGGCACATATGGCATTATTTTGAGGACCGAACTGTGACCGTAACTTTTTTCCGACCACAGCGATAGCTCGCGCAACCGCACAGCCGTTGTTGCAGCTGACTGTTTGGCCAAAATGTCTAAAGGCAATATATGCAGTATGACATTAAAGGAATTTGTTCCTGTCTTGCTGAATGCACCTGAGATACACAAGCACGCCATACGCTGAACTTTGTCTAAACTTGTTGGCTGGTGAAGTGCCGGCCACCAGACTACAACACCATATAGCATTATAGGTCTAACCACTGCCGTGTATAGCCAATGCACAATTTTTTGGTTTTAGTCCCCACTATTTCCCTATTGCCTTTTTGCACGAGTATAAAGCTACGGTTGCTTTCCTCGCCCTTCCTTCAATATTAAGCTTAAAGTTCAGCTTCCTGTCCAAAGTAACGCCAAGGTATTTTGCACACTCACTAAAGGGAATTTTAATACCCCCTAAGGAAATGGGCCTAACCGTGGGAGTTTTGCGATCTTTGCAGTACATGACTAGTTCTGTCTTTGCAGGATTTACCCCAAGACCATTATCTTTCGCCCATTTCTCAGTCATCCGGAGAGCTCTCTGTATAATATCTCTAACTGTTGATGGGAATTTTCCCCTGACTGCTAGCGCCACATCATCTGCGTATGCCACCACTTGTATCCTTTCTTTTTCTAGGGAAACCAGAAGGTTGTTTATAGCAACATTCCAAAGAAGAGGTGATAGAACTCCTCCTCGAGGAGTGCCTCTGTTCACATACCTTTGTATGCTTGTCCTAGTGTGGCTGAAATGCGTCTCTTCCTTAGAAGTTCGTCTAACAGCCTAAGTATACCTGGATCAAAATTCAAAGTTGTCAGTCCATTTAATATCGAGCTCGGATGGACGTTATTGAACCCCCGATGTCTAGAAACGCAACGATTGTGTATTCTTCGACAGATAGTGAGCTTTCAATAAAGCTGACTAGTTCATGTAATGCGGTCTCAGTATACCTGCCCTTCGAGTATGCATGCTGTCGTTTCGAGAGCAAACTTGAATCGACGCTAGTTCTAAGATAAATATCTATCATCCTCTCCAGAGTCTTAAGTAGGAATGATGATAAGCTTATTGGTCGGAAATCCTTCGTCCTCGAGTGAGAGGCTTTTCCCGCTTTAGGTATAAAAACAACTTTTGTTTCCCTCCACTTTCCTGGAATATATGCTAAGTTGATACATCCTATATATATAGCCGACAACCAGGGGATTATTGTCAGCCACCGCTTGTAACTCCGCCGGAGTAATTCCATCAGGTCCGGGTGATTTGAATGGTCCAAAGCTATTTAACGCCCATTTTATTCTAGATTCCGATACAATTTCCTCGATAGGAAACGACCACTGAGCCACTGGCACCGCCAGTACATGGTTCCACCGTCTGATTTCCGGGAAAATGTATGTCCAATAGTACCTCCAGTGTCTCCTCACTTGTCCAATTGCCCTCCGATGTTTTAATGAAACCTGGAGCGGAGTTAGTGGATGCTAGTACCTTCCGTAGTCTGGAAGCCTCGGACGTATTCTCAACGCTGCTGCAGTAATCATTCCAAGAGTTATGCTGAGCCTTTCTCAGTTCTCGCTTGTATCCTCTCAGATTCTTCTTGTAAGCGTCCCAATCCACAGGAGCTCTGGTGGACTTTGCTTTGTTAAAGAGCTTCCTGCACGATTTCCTCATATTACCTAACTCCGTAGACCACACACAAAAAATTATCACCAAAATTTTTTCAATTAAACACTTAATTGAATTTGGGAACGGATTCAATTAATATGTTAATTGATTCAATTAATTATTTAATCAAATCCGAATAAAAACCAATTAAAAAAATGATTGATATTTGTTACGTTTCCAATTAAAATATTAATTGATTCAATCAATTTGTTAATCAATTCGGAAATAATTTTCAATTACAAACGTGGTTGAACATTTTTCCGTTTCCAATTACACATGTGATTGATCCAATCACCTTTGTGATTGAAATTGAATAATTTTGAGCAATGGAAAGAGCGAAAAGAGAACAAGAGAATGGGCATTTATTAAAAAATGTATGATGGAGAGATCAGTCTGTGGAAGTAACTCGTAACGAACGGTTGGGTGTTTGTTTTTCGCGTAAATTGAAAAACATGATTGGCGACATTCTGTCTGCTGCATTCAAAATGTGTGCATAAATATTTTGAACGCAACAACAAATCATAGCAAAGGGTTGAAATAAATAAACTGTGCAAAAATAAATGGCCACGTGGTAAACGTGACAGAATGCATGTGAAATTACCTGTGTTTGTATTTTGTGGTATTGTAAAAATGGAAAACAATATTCGTTTATTGAAGGTAAGAAATTGTGAAATGTGAATACCGTTTTCCATTGAAGCTTGTTTACATTAAACGGACTAAGATAAGATATTTTTTATTCATTTCTTGTAGTGAGCAATTTTATTTCGTGAAATTGACCAATCAATCCCATCAACTCCATCATTTTAGCAAATATATAAGAATATGTGTGCAATTAAAAGGTGAGTACCGTATTGATCTTTTAAAATTATATTTTTTCACTCCTAGTTTTCTTAAAACCAAGAGCGGTATGGGTTTGTTGGATGATTCATCTTGAGGTTGCGAAGTAGCTTTGGCATTAATTGAATTTTTGTTTTACCTGCCTTTTTCAGTTTGAACCCAAGTAGAGAGCAGTATATCTGATATATAAACTAATGAGCTGAATTATGTAATGGTAAAAAGTTCTTTCTTTTGGATTTAAAAATATGAAAAATATCCGAAAATAATAAAAATATGTATTTTCCATTTATATTTTTTCTATTTCCAGAATTTGCAAAGTATCATCAATATAATACCAAATATTACATTGTTTTGCCATTAATTTTGTCTTTGATTGGTTCAAATTTTAATAGACGATTTCAATGTGTGGAAAATTTGGAAAGGAATTGTTACTAAAATTCAATTACTGAGCTCCTTAATACACCTTTTTATGCTAAAAGACTATAACTGCAAAAGAAGATTATAAATCTGCAACCTGGAACTAAGAATTGAACTTGATATTCTATGCAGGTAATGTTTAGCAAAATTATGAACAAAATTGAACAAAATTAAATTCGAATTATTCTGTTTACTTTCAGAAAAACTAATTTAGCTTACAGGCTGCTGATTTATTGGAAATCTTTGCGCATTTACATATAAGAAGGAACATGCTGACATGGTTATTATGATAAGGAAGATAATGATTTATATAGTCTATTTTTTCACCCTATAGTTGTTATTGATAGTAATTGTATTGTATTGTAAATGTATTGTAAGTTATGTTAGAACAAAACACAAATAACAAGAACCAAATTTATTTGTCTATTGCATAATTCAAAAAATAATAAAATATTAAATATGTTTTATAAGAAACACATATTTTCTTTTATTTCAAATAAAACTAAATACGATTTAGGGGGCGCAATATATAATTTTTTTTGTTGAAATTTATAGCCAATTTCAATTAATTATTTAATTGAATGAATTAAATAGTTGATTGATTTTTGCCTCGAAATTAATTAAAATTTTAATTGATTCAATTAAAACTGTGATTGAATTTTGTGTTAAAAATCAATCACGTTTTTAATTGATTCAATCACACAATTAATTGATTCCGTGACAAAAGTCAATTACATTTTTAATTGAAAATCGTGTTGGTTTTCAATCAAAATGGGTGATTGATACTATCATTTTCGTGATTGAAGACATTTCAATTAAAAAAATGATTGAATCCGCGATTTTCGTGATTGAAATCAAAAAATTTTTTTTGTGTGCACCATGGTGGTCGATTTTTCCCCCTTGGCTTCCTTCTAGGGCATGCAGCTTTCAGTGAAATGTTGAAGGTCTTAGTAATCCTCTTCACTGCGTGTTCGATAACTTGCACAGTGCTCATATTTGTCTCTGGGATTTCCGGTATCATCATATTGAACGATTCCCTATACCTATTCCAGTCAGCTTTCCTAACATTTGGCGGAAATATTGTCTTGGTGGTATGAACATCAAATTTGAAACTGATGTAGCGATGATCTGAGAAGCTATGTTCACTTAAAGCCTACCAATCAGATATCATTTCATGCAGTTCTTGCGAGGCCAAGGTGACGTCCAAAACCTCTTGTCTGTTTTTAGTAACAAAGGTTGGGGCATCTCCCTTATTGCATACTACCAAATTAGTACGCAAAATAAACTCTAGGAGTGACTCTCCTCTTGTATTATTGTCACCACTTCTGTATTGCACATTGAAAGAAGAAGAAACAAGTTGAGCTCGTTTTTAGCAATTATACAGGCTCGCTTTACATCATTACCAGTATACTGGAATAGTTTGAAGCCCGGAGTACTTAATTCACATATTTTGTTTCTATAAAGATATGGTTCTTGAATAAGAACTATATCTATGCCCCCTTTCATCAGGAGAACTTTTAAGGCAGCCTTACAATGGTGAAGATTTATCTGGAGGATCCGTAGGACCATCGAGATTTTCAACAACCGTCACATCAGCCGCTTCAATCGAGTCATCAAGAATATTCTCTTCAGAGATCTCGGTGACTCTCGCAATAACCTTAGGTTCAAGTTTGGTGAGTTTTGAGGCAGTAGAAACCTCCTTTTGCATACGGTGTCTATCCAAGTCTGCATCTTTGGTATCTCCCTCGACAAGAGGATCCGCTTATTTCTGATTCAGACAGAGGCTTGTCGATTTCCGAATCCTTTAGCTGATCGTTTTTATATTCCTTCATTTGTATATAATGAAAGCCATAACATACACGGCCCTGAGACTTTGCTAGATGTGGCAAAGACTGAGTGTTCAATATAAACACTGCATGCCGTCTTGGTCCACCCACTTCATCCAAACGGCCAACCTTCCAATCAGCTGTTGAAAGATATGGATTGCATTGTTTCAGTCTATTTAAAATAGATTCAGGGTCAGGAGGGTTTGCAGGTATCCACGCATGTGCTCTAGGTCTAGCCGGTATGTCTTTCTTCTCGACTAACTCTAGAGCAGCTCCTTCCCAAACGTCACCAATTAGTATCAGAGCAGCTTTAAAACATTCTATAGACCTCTGGTCTTCAAATGCGACTAGCTTAAATCGTCCTTGATACCAACCAGCCTCTTGGTGTTGAGGATCTGGGCCGAGAAACTTTTCCAGCACCTGTGAGTAGACGTCAGACAAAGCATTCTCAATTTCCCCCCATTTTTGCTTTGGAATCACACCGTCCAATGCTTCTTTATTAATGGTAGCCATCACAAGGCTGTATTTAGCATCTGAGGCAAACGATCGTTGATCCCTTTTGGAGGATGACAGCTCATCCGGTGATCGTTCTCTTTTTCCAGCCTCAAGAATTCCTTGAGCCCATTTTAAGGAATCGCTTTGTTTAGCCGACAACGTGCTTGGGTCGACTGATCCTAATTTCTTTAGGATAAACAAAGCATTTCTGCGTTCCTTGAATCTCTTTCGTGAGGGATTACCTCCTTTTGATGCCGTTACCTTGGAAAAGATTCGACTTGTCAAAGTGTCACCACCTGTCGACTTGTCTACAGGTCGACTAATTGGGTCTAACTCTTGGTCATTGCCCAAATTTATAACTCCAGTCGATACCCGTCCACTGGGCTCTGAAGTTAGCAACCCAGTGGATCTCTTTGAATTTCTCTGCATGGTGCCCTAATGGGGTCAGATTGCGCTCATTTACTAACCGAACGGCGTTAAATTTGCCACAAAGTAATCCAACTGACTACCCTTTAAGTGTGCTAAATTTCATCGAAATCGGTTCAGATGTAGATATAGGTCCCATATATATGTATCGCCCGATTTTTCCAAATTTGGCCATAAAACACTTATTTATAAATCGATGTTATTGAAATTTTGCACAAAACAACTTTCTGTGGTACCAACAAAACCTGCAAAATATTATCCGAATTAGTTCAGATTTAGATGTAGCTCCCATATATATGTAGCGCCCGATTTTGAAAAATTTTCCCCTGATAACCTTATTTTGACCATCATTTATTAATTTCCGACTTCATTTTTTAACCGATCGTACAAATTTGTAATATTGAAGTATTAGCCGATCATAATTAGACTTACATGTAGCTCGTACACAAAAATATATTGCCCAAGTTTCACAAATTTTGATTTATTAACCACACTAATTTAGCGGTTTCCTCTTTCTTAATAATGGACTCAATATTTGTGGCATAATAACTCTGTAGGTTCAGAACCAACTATATCTCCTCATATCAGACATTTTTATTCAGATTGTGAAACAACTCCCATGAACATGTACCCCTTAATGTTCTTAAATATGGAAATGCGGTTTATACTCCAAACCTATACCAATAATACCCCACAAATGGTAATGTTTACTAATTCAGTAGGGGTGGTTTAGGGTATGATATAGTCGGCCCCGCCCGACTTTCTACTTTACTCACTTGTTTTTTTAATTGATTTAATTACACAATTAATTGACTCCCTGGCAAAAGGCAATTAAAATTTTGATTGAAAATCGTGTTGGTTTTCATTAAAAATGGGTGATTGATACTATCGTGATTGAAGACATTTCAATTTAAAACAATAATTGAATCCGAAATTTTCGCGATTGAAATCAAAAAACTCACCGATCTGTATTCCTATGTGAGATAAAGGTTTCAATTTAGAATTTGAACGAAGCAGACGTATATTTTCCTACCAAAAAAAAGAAGAGAAAAAATTTCAACTTAAAAATAAAAAGAGATATATATTGTAAAAATTATGTGTAACTCAAATGGATTCGCGGTACGTCTCCAATAGCGATCCTGCAAAACAGCTGGAAGAGACGACCAATATAACTCAAGGAATATAAAACATCCAGAAGGTTGACTTACGTTACCATTTAATTTCGATACCGCAAATCATTACCACTCGGTATTATTGTGGTATTAACTATCAAACGATAACGATATGTAGCCGTTGCTGAAAACTAGTTGATCGCCTTGGTAATTTGTTTTTTTACATAATGCAAACGGCAATGTTTGTAGGAAAAATAATTACGACCAAAGAAAATAATTGTGTGAATATAGCGAAGTAGAGGTAAGTATAATATTTTTTATCATTATTAATATTTACTAACAGGTTGGCTGATAAGTCCCCGGTCTAACAAAGAAAAACACATTTTTTTTTTGTCAAAATTCGTTTTTATTATTCAACATAGTTCCCTTCAAGAGCGATACAACGATTATAACGACCTTCCAATTTTTTGATACCATTTTGGTAGTACTCCTTCGGTTTTGCCTCAAAACAGGCCTCAGTTTGGGCGATCACCTCTTCATTGCAGCCAAATTTTTTCCCCTGCGAGCATCCTTTTGAGGTCTGAGAACAAGAAAAAGTCGCTGGGGGCCAGATCTGGAGAATACGGTGGGTGGGGAAGCAATTCGAAGCCGAAAACGTTGATAGTTTATTTGCAAAAGTGCGTGTAATAGAAACAGTGAGTGTTTGATTATTTTGTATATTGGTAATATGTGAATGATAATGTTGTATTTTGTGTTGTTCGTCCTACGTCAAATTGCTAGAATAGAACACCTTCACGGATTGCATCCATAGTGTAATTTGAACGTCCTAGGAGACACCCAAAGTAAAGGACCAAACCATTGGTACCCAGACTGACAATCCAGGTTGTCTTATAATTCTGAAGAGACAAACAACTTGCCGGATAGGTGGGCACCCTAGGGGCATACTACGTTGCAGTCGAACTTGGTGGTGAGAACGCTTTCGGTCTGAAATACAAAGATTCTAATATTAAAACCAGGAAGCCAAGGTAAAAACAAGCCATTTTACTTACCGCAAAACAAATATCAAATCCGTCCATTAAAATATCAAATCCGTTATACCTGTCTAGGATGAGAAAGAGAGTCCACATTAGTTTGCTGGTGACAAATCTTTTTTACTAATTATTAAAATATCAATTTTTTTATCTAAATAATATTTATATGAGAAAACGCTAAAGCAGAATTAATACACATACAAAAGCGAAAAATTTTTCATTAACATACATATAGATTTTTTTAACAGTCTAAACTATATAAAACATATTCAAAAGAAATACGACTGGAAAGATTTTATTTGTTTTATGTAGTATATTGTAATCAATTATATGTGAAGGTTATTAACGCCAGAGAAAATCAGTTATAAACGAGCGCAGGATTTGTCTCAGGATATCTAGACGTACGGTATTTTGTGTGTTTTGGGATCTATATTAAATCAGATCCGAGGAACCAATTAAGAGAGCTCTTCTAGTTAGGTAAACAAGTGTCAATATCTGCGGGCCGCGAAAGGGCCATATAAGCGTCTAGGCATCAGGAAGAAGGGGTAAATCTGGGCCAGTGGCTCATCAGTAATTTAAAATCCGCTGGTGTTAGTGGCTTGAATATAGTTTTATTTGTATTAGGTTTAAGCCCAATTTTGCTAGGTTTAAGAAATAATTCAAATAATATCAATAAATGTGAAATTTATGTTTTGTGTTAAAAAAAGTAATTATGACGTGTTAGTCTTGTTATTATGAGGAGGTGAACGGAGTGGTATAGGCATGTGAAGTGAGTGTGTGGATACGGGGTTCTTGCAAAAGGGAAAACAGTTAGGACAACAAGAAGCATGGCAGGGAGGGCAAAGTGCGGCAGCAAAAAGCTCCCACCGTCAAATAGTGTGTTTCGTTTTGATAATCGTTTTTTTCTGTTTGATGTGTCAATGTTTTCACTTAGTGTTCGTCCCTCTGGGCTAAGGTTGGCGGGTTGGAACCGTCTGAGATTTGTGCCGCGAGCTGTCGGAAGCCACCTTAGCGCCGTTATAGGGGGCACGCAACATGTTTTTGGTCAAATGTGCGCTCGCGCGCACCCATTTTGCACAGAGCTTCCGCATATCCAAATATTGATGAATGATATGACCAACACGTTCCGTTGATATCTTTAAGGCCTCTGTTATCTCGATCAACTTCATTTTACGGTCATTCAAAATCATTTTGTGGATTTTTTTGATGTTTTCGTCGGTAACCACCTCTTTCGGCCGTCAACTGCGTTCACCGTCATCCGTGCTCATTTCACCACGCTTGAATTTTGCATACCAATCAATTATTGTTGATTTCGCTGAGACAGAGTCCGGAAACTCAATGTCAAGCCAAGTTTTTGCTTCCACCGTATTTTTTCCCTTCAGAAAACAGTATTTTATCAAAACACGAAATTCCTTTTTTTCATTTTTTTCACAATAACAAAAGTTGCTTCACAAAAGACGCTCTATCTCACAAACTAATTGACTTACAGACGTCAAATTTGGACACGAATCATTTGAAGGTTGGTACTATATAAAATTAATATGCATTTAATACTAGCGACGCCATCTATGTGTCAGACGGGGACTTATCAGCCGACCTGTTATTTGTTACGTGTGTTTTGTTAATCTAAATATGTATAACAACAATAAATACCGGGTTTGTAATAAACCCAATACCGTTTTGGTATTATTTGGTAACACCGCGCTGTTTATACATCAATACCTTTATGGTATAAATATTAATACCGCTTAGGTATTATTTTCAATACCATGTTCGTACTTTCATAATACCGTATCGTACTTTCATGCTTTGTGTACCGTCTGTACCGTTCGGTATTGATATTGTACCATAGGGGGTTGGCTATCTATCAATGACGTACAGTATCGATTTGAGGCCGTATGGTAATAATTTTTCTATGGGTGAAGACCGAAAGCCGACCAACAAACAGCCAAATGTGAGGATTTTAATTTAGATATTTCCAACCTTGGAAAAGAGAGGAAGGAGAAAATCAAAACAGATTTATCATTATGGGTAAGATGAATTTTGAAGAAAAACCAGTTAGCTCCAGAACAATAGCTCCTCAAGTCACCACCTCCAAGCAGACATATTGTACTCCGTTCTTCCCTTACAACGTCAATGTTTAAGTTCAAATGCCATTCTATTAGTGTATTCCCGTCGTTAGGATTTGTCTATACCTTGTCTGCCTTTCGGTACGAAAATAAGGACATTTTCTAACGTCAAATGTCATCAACCCCGCCTTTCAGCATCCAAGCTTTTTGACATTCTTACTTTGTCACTCTCTCGTTTTAGCTCTTCTTCCTACGAAGGTAAATATTGTTTGACGAGCAATAATTTCTTCCTCGAAGGCAAAGGCTACGCCATCAACAACAACAATCCCGATTGACGATCATCATCCTCTACGAGGCATATTCAATTTATTAAATACACAAATATTTTTTACATTCAACAACCAAGGTATGTATTTTCAGTTATAAAGAAAAAGTGAGCATATCCTTCGGTGTGAATATAAATAAAAACAAAAATAAGCACTCGCCTACGGTCGCTTTACAACTCGTATTTTATATCCGTTGTACATTACAACTCGTATTTTATATCGGTTGTACATGAAAAAATTATTTCATCCGTCGGTTGTTAATATCCGGTTATATTCTCATAAAAGCGTTGAAAAGTGCTTGTAATTCTGATTTGTTTTAGTCCAAATATTCAACGTCAAAGTTGCATTTAATTTTCGCTGTATTTTTTATTTGTTTGCGTATACATTGTTGTGTTTTTCTTTTGGGTTTTGGATCTTCGATCTGCATAGAAAAACAAAATGAATTGCATTGGCTCTAAGCAAAGGCAATATAGGTTAGGTTAGGTGGCAGCCATTAGCGTAGCTAGACAATTTTCCTAGGGGGGGCTAAGCCCCCCTAGCTAAGAATTTATAGACTGAACTTATAGGTTCAATTAATGTTTTATTTCATAAAAATGAATAAAAAATGAGACATCAAAATAACTAGACAATTAATTTATAATAAACCAACTAAAAGTAGTTCCACACTTTTTCCAGCAAAAAATTGGGAGTTGTTCTAAAGGCATAACCTTAAAAGCACTTCCGAAAATATCTTCACAAATAAGTTAATTATTTAACTACACAGGAAGTTTTTTACTTTAATTTTTTTTTTTCATATTTTAATGGGTAATTTTTTGTTTCCTTTTTCTCAAATAGTTTAAGAAAAGAGTAAGAATAAATAAAATGGTACAAATCATTCAAATTTTGCCACAAAAATGCTAAATCCATTATAGAAAAATCGATAATTTTTGAAAATATTCGAGGGAGAACGTTTCAAACAAGCGTTAGAATGCATTAAATCATAAAAACATAAAAATATAAAAATTATTTATTTGGGAAAATATCATAAAAGTTTTCAATTCACATTCAATACACTGAATTCGGATCGCACCTTACACTGAAAAAAATATTGTCGTGAGGTCAAAGATTTCATGTCTTTAAAATACGAATGCAAATTTTATTTAGCATAGAAGACGCATTTCTCTAGTATAAAGTTTTTTTCATTGAGCAAAGGTCGATAAACTTTTCAATGAAGTCGTATTATCCTTATAATTAAGTAATTTGATTTAAAAATGGATATCATAACATGAAAGAAAAAATGTTTGGGCTAAGGTCAACTTGACTTTAATAATTTAGAAAAAATCTTTAAATTTAATGAAATTGTCTTTAAATTTGTTGTCTTTTTGCATCTTGACTACTTTATTTTAAAGACTTTTTTACTTGAAACACAGCATAATTTCTACTAGAAGTCGAGTCTTAATTTGGAAAATATAGTCGTCGTTAACTTGTTTTTAAAGGACTTTGATACCATATGAAGAAAAAAGCTGAAAAAGCGAAAAATTAAAATTTACTTCCTAGAAGCAAGTACACAAAACCCGATTTTAAAAGAGAATTGTGTCTTAAAAGTATCCTTACTTGTATTCTCCGCTTCTTCGGCTCGGAATCAATACCAAATTTTTTAAAGTAAAGACAAGTGTAAGAAGTGATGCACATTCATTGCAACGGCTGTTGAAACGATGGACATATGTCCTATGACAAGTTAATATTACATTTATCGCTTCTCCGCCAATTTTGCACCACTTCCGGACACAAAAACAAAATTTTCAGCATTATCAAGATATTCATTTATAAAAGAATAGTTTTAATATCAATTATTTTTTAATTAAATTGACTAAACCAGACTAAATAAAATAATACAGGAGCTTTAGTTATTAAACTAAACATACATTTAGGAACTTAAATCATAAATTCAACCACAGCTTTATTTCATAAATATCAAACTTCAAACATTCACTTATAATAAAGAAACTAAAACTATATATTGCCATCGGCAAAAGCTACCACAACCCGAGTAATTCGATTGTGCATGAAAGTCTTTAGCGGAACTTTGTGCGGTTGTATACACTTGTTTATAATTTTTATAAAAACAATGGAAAATCGTAAATAGCTTTTCAAATTCTGGGGGGGGGCTAAAATTCCATTGGAGAGGACTTCACATTGCTGAACTCCTCTCCACTGAGTGCTGCCCGATTCCATGTTAAGCTCAATGATAAGCGACCTTTCTTTTTATAGGCAAGTCAGAACGGCGCTCCACATAGCAGTGAAACCACTTAGAGAAGCTTTGAAACCCTCAGAAATGTCACCAGCATTACTGAGGTGGGATAATCCACCGCTGAAAAACTTTTTAGTGTTCAATCGAAGCAGGAATGAAACCCACGACATTGTGTATGCAAGGCGGGCATGCTAACCATTGCACTATGCTGGCAAATTTGTTTAGGCAGTAGCCGACTATCAAACCCTTTTTCGGGAGGTTCAAGTGTAGTTCACGTTGGGTTGAGTGAATTACCCGAATTTATTCTGATAATTGGTTGATAGTTTTGCTGCAAGTAGAGGATGCTGATGAGGAATGTGGTAATTCCGAAACAGCTGTACATCCAACCATCTTGCAGTCTATAGGGCTTTGCCCAAATAAATTTGACAAGCATACTTTTCCTCTGTTGGTTAAGCTACACTTGTAGTTTAGTCAATGCATGGCTTTAAGCTGAGATCAAAAAAAAAAAAAAAAAACAATAACGATTGAAGAGAAGCCAACAATAACAAACAAAACGAATGAAGATAGAGGAAGCACGCTCAAAAACAAACCCAGCCAAATACATACAAATCGATGATTTGAGTTTGGCAAAGGAAAAGAGATATGCTGGCAAATTTGTTTAGGCAGTAGCCGACTATCAAACCCTTTTTCGGGAGGTTCAAGTGTAGTTCACGTTGGGTTGAGTGAATTACCCGAATTTATTCTGATAATTGGTTGATAGTTTTGCTGCAAGTAGAGGATGCTGATGAGGAATGTGGTGATTCCGAAACAGCTGTACATCCAACCATCTTGCAGTCTATAGGGCTTTGTCCAAATAAATTTGACAAGCATACTTTTCCTCTGTTGGTTAAGCTACACTTGTAGTTTAGTCAATGCATGGCTTTAAGCTGAGATAAAAAAAAAAAACAAAAAAAAAAAAAAAAAAAAACAATAACGATTGAAGAGAAGCCGACAATAACAAACAAAACGAATGAACATATTATATTATTTTAATATCGATATATTTGGGTTTCGACGAGACTTTTTGATTTTTATATTATTGTTGTTGTTGTTGGACCTTACCGTTTCGTAGTGCGCATCAGAGAACTGCAACCGGTGGCTTTTTTTCGTATTGCAATCTTACCCACAAAATGTCGGTGGCAGTGAGTAAGACCAGGTATCCGGAGCGGAGCGGAGCAAGCCCTTTTTTTGCCGGAGCGGAGCGGTTTCCAAATGAAAAACCGCTCCGCTCCGAATAAAATATTACTTGAATGAAATGTGTAACTTTGAAATTACACTGTTTAAACCGACATCCCTACAAAATTTATACTAAGATATAATATCTTTGAAATACAGATGTCGTTTTTAGTTTTTTCGTTAAGCCATGAATTCTACTCAATTTATTACGATATTGATATTAGGTGATAAGTAAAGAACCAAATAAATGCCCACTTGCTTTTCAACAACGAAAGAGTTCACTTTGGTAATATTTATTTTCTCCGGTTGGTCTCGTTACATCTGCAAACCTTTTCCTTTGGTCTTTTGTTGTTTTTTCCCGAGGAATAAATTTCGAGCTACGAGGTGATATTTCATTTTGGCATATAAATTCCTATTCCCTACTGGTGCCATTCAGGAAGATTCCTCAGCTAATCATTTTTTGGTCCTTCGAACCGGATCCTGAGAGTCGAAGAGCAATACTAATTCTGGTAAAGGAATCATCCACTCCTGATACTTCATTCTTGGATCATCTCCGTTTCCAGGTTATTCCAGGTTTGCATTCCATTTTGGTTTATGGTATGTATTCGTTCAAAACAAGGTTAGTCTAAATCAATCAATTGACAGAACTAGTGCGTGTGACCGGAGAGACTAATTAAACACGAATTAAGAAACTCGTTTGTCCATTCTGCCAGTCCGTTTGCAACGTAAAAAGAGCGAAGTTAGTGCAGAAATAAAATTAAAAATTTCGACTAAAAGTATATTATTTTCGAGTAATTTCTAATTGTGTTCGTCTCGACCTAGTGCTGAAAAGTGGTACCGATTTATTTCGGATTTTTGGTAGAGTGTCAGATTTTATATGTTCATGTGAAGATTACGAAATTTATTTCTTTAGAGAAAGAAAGGGTAGAGAAAGTGTGATATGTTCATCTACAACAAAATCTAAAATAAAAGTTTGGCACATAACCTAAAGGTGTCGGAGACACGTATTATGTACGTAATTATATTTTTTACGTAATACTTGGTGAAATTCATGAGTACACATATATGTACTTCTACGAATTTGCATATTGTGGATTATCCGTTATTTTTCTTATTTCATCTTGTCCGAGCATTTGTTGGTATGTACTTTTTACATTTCTATTCTTTGATTATATTTTTTTTTCTTAAATTCGCCTGAGCAACAAATTTACCAAAGAAGATCTGTAAATAAGTGTGATAATTCCAATATAACAATATCTTCCAGAGAGAAACTAACATTCCAATTTTCTCTTTCCCATGATACCTTTTTGTAAACCTATTATTATACGAACTCGGTGAAATATTCATCGGCGAGTTAATTTCTATTGCGATAGAAAATATTGAAAGTACAACCACAGTAATGCATGAAGTAAAATTTTGCAGAATCTTGGTTTAAAAAAAAAAAAAAAAAAAAAACCAAAAACAAAAAATTATAATAACCGTAGATTCAAATTTTTAGCGACATTTCGTAAATTTTATACATTTTTTGCCGTAGAAGAAGAATGGATGCTTCTCTCTTTCAATTTTTCTTTTTCTACTTTCGGTTCAGCAATAGATTCCAATTCCACCGTTCCTGCTCGTTCATTTTACTCGTTGTTAACCGATGCAAGAAAATTATATTAAATAAATCACATTTTACAAAACTTGCAAACATAATTCCTGAAGTGAAAAAAAAAAAATCATCTTTTTTACCCATTCTCATTAAGCGTTCAAGCTTTTATTGAGCATTCAAGTTTTAAACAAAACAAAAAACTCTGTGTATCAACACTCTGTTCTTAAGTTCGTAGTGCAACACTGGCAGACAAAAGTTTACAAACTCTTTGTTGTTAATAGTAGTCCAATTTATTATTTTATTAGTTTACCGAATTTCTCATATATTTTTACCCTTAACTTGCCAATATTTCGAAGGATTGATATTTCTGTATACATTGGTATCTCATATACATTGGTATCCTGAGGGGTCATTCATAAGGCATATATGAATTAGAACTCACCCTACAATTAACGAAAGGAAACGCAATACATAATTTTGTTTTTACATTATCCTCCACGTAATTTTGTTTTTCTTTGAGGCTATAACCACGCAATATTTGAACATTTCTATCAAAAAGCGCATTTGTCATTTCCCAAAGTTTAGTGGGTACGATTAATTTCTGAATTCATTTTCGTTTTCCAACTTGGAAATTCTCTTTTTGTTGACAATGACTGCTTTAGAAAGATTTATTCGGTCCAACGATAAGTTGGTTAATTTCGAGCAAGAACTGACTGATCAAGTCATAGCCGACTCGAGTATCTTTGCCCTTGAGGTTCATAGGGATGAACTAAAAGCCACATGGACTACGATCAAGTCTTTATATGAGAAATGTATCGACGAACTAGACAGAACTTCAAATGCCAGTCAGGCTCGGAAAACGCGCGAAACCAAAGATAAGGACACAAGCTCAGATTCTGAGGAAGAGGGCTCAGAACTTGATAGCATCAATGCTCGTTTTCACGCCTCTTATGAGACGTACGTTAGACTGGTCGCCAGATTAAGTTCGGACATTCACACCCGATCGATAGCTGAAACTTCCTCACAGCCTACATCTCCACGTAACAATTTTCATTTGCCGCCTTGTGATACCGAGTCCTTTAAAGGCGATTATCAATCTTGGCCATCTTTCAGAGACATGTTCTCAGCCATCTATGTTCAGAATTCAAGCCTCTCGAAAGTTCAAAAATTATTTCATTTGCGTAATAAAACGCAAGGAGAAGCTTTTGATATTGTCAACAAGTGTCCTTTGACGAATAGTGGTTTTGATATCGCCTGGAGAAACCTAGAGGAAAGATTCGAAAATAAGCGTTTACTGGTACACAGTCAATTGCGTATTCTCTTTAATCTGTTACCAGTGGGTTCCGAATCAAGCGAGGAGATAAAATGCCTTCAGCGTGACATGAATTCATGCATTTCCTCCTTGAAATTGTATGACGTAGATATATCGAGTTGGGACGCGATATTCATCTATATTTGCTCCACAAAGCTCCCTCGAACCACTCTGTCATTATGGGAACAATCGGTTCAAAACAAAAAAGACATTCCAAAATGGTCGGCTCTAAATGAATTTTTGTCCAGTAGGTTTCAAACATTAGAGACGGTTACAGAAATTAACCACCAACATAATATGAAGAAATCTACGCTGTCACACCCTACTTCGAGAAACCCCAACTCCTCCATATCCAAGAGAATTAATAGCAACCATGCTAAAGTCTCTTCCGCCTCTCCTACTAACATTACTTGCAATTTGTGTCCGAATGATCTCCATCCAATAAGAAAGTGTCCAAAGTTTCTTGGAATGTCTGTTGACGAGAGATTTACTTGCATCCGAAGCCTTAACCTGTGTATAAATTGTTTTTCTCGTGGTCATTCTATTAAAAAGTGCAATAGTTCCTATAGCTGCCGCTTTTGTCGCAAGAGGCACCATTCTCTTTTACACAGAGGTGATAGTACCACGCAAAATGATCTGGTTCATCCTCCTAGCACATTACAGTCCACACAGTCCCACATCCAAATATAATCGAATCATTTGGCTGAATTAACACCTCAGCCATCTACCTCTGCACGTAATGTACAATCGTGCTTCGCTGCACATGCGCAAAATATTCTCTTGGGCACAGCTGTGGTAAAGATCAAATACTTAGGGCTAGAATACCTCGTTCGAGCCTTGATAGATTCTGGCTCTCAAGGGACATTTATTTCGCAAAGGGTTTTTGACCTCCTCAAGCTACCCTTTCAACCAATCGAGGCTGAAATTTCGGGTTTAAATGGGGTCACTTCTGCCAACGCCCGAAAACTTGCTTCGTGTTCCATTAGCCCAAGATTCGATTCCAACCTAGAGTTGGGAATTAAAGCGTTGGTAGTTCCTGGGTTATCCAGAAATCTACCTACACGCTCACAAAAAATCGCTTCTGTAACATATACTCTCAAACATATTTTGCTTCAAGCATATACATTTTTGGCTATTGACCAAACATTTATATGTTTGATCTCTTCCAATATATAATATGTTTGAAAGCATATTGGTCTAAACAATATATGTTTGGGTAGTCTAAGTTCCAAACATTTTGTATTTTTGCATCCAAATTCAATAATGTTGTCTTCCAAAAAACAATATGTTATTATGTGAACATATAATATGTTTGGAAGCATTTTGCACCCAAAAATATTATATGCTTAAAAAAATTCTCCCAAACAATATTGTGCTCAAAATTTTATTTATTTATTTATATATTTACAATCATAATGAATTATGAAAATAAACAGGTAATATAGGTGCTAACAACATAGGTTTTCGACCTGAATGCTCAAAATTTTGTTTCTGCCCAATTGTATATTCCTCCACATCTTTCTCACTTCCACGAGATTTTTTAGTTCTTAGCACCGTTTTCTGTAATACAAACATTGTAGAAGAAATTATTCAATTGTATGATTTTTTTATTTTAATTTTACTTTTTGCCGGATTATTTTAATTTTACCTTTTGGGGATTCGAACAGCGGACCACACAGTTTGTAAGGATCAAAGAAGTAGCTGATCAATTGCCCAAGGAAAAATAAAATGTTAATTTTGTAATAACAAGCAACCACCACCAACTTAATTCAATATCGCTCCCTGTTAAATAGCGCTCCAAGCTACTAAACACATATATGTTTATAGGCTATTTCTAAATTAATATATGTTTGCATCCAAGCATATTATATTTACAAACATTTTATGTCCCAAACATAATATGTTCTAACATATTAACATATATGTCCCAAACATGTTATGCTAGATTATGAACATTATATGCTTGCACTCAAAAATATTGTGTTTAAAAATTTGTGTTCCAAACATATAATGTTTATAGCCAAACATATGAAAAACAGTCTTTTTCATCCGTGTAGCAGCTCAATTTCGCCTGATATACTGGAAAATTTTCCAAATTTCCAGCTGGTCGATCCAAGATTTTATGAAAGCTCTCGGATCGATCTTCTGATCGGAGCCGATGTTTTTAATAGAATTTTACTTGACAATGTGAAGCGTAATATTTGCGGCTCCCTAATAGCCCAAGAGACTATATTCGGGTGGATTGTCACTGGGCCTGTCCAATGCAAATCGAATATGTCATCTTATTCCACCTTAGTATCGAACTTCACAGAAACTAGTATTGAGAAACAGATTAAACGTTTTTGGGAGGTGGGAAATATTCCGCAAGAGCCCCTTCCATCGTCTTCTGATGAGTATTGTGAGAAATTGTTTTCCGATACCACTATTCGAGATAGTGATGGTAGATATATAGTATCACTGCCATTTAAAGAGTCGTTTTTGGACAAATCCATTTCTTTGGGGCAATCTACACGCTCACAAAAAATCGCTTCTGTAACATATACTCCCAAACATATTTTGCTTCAAGCATATACATTTTTGGGTATTGCCCAAACATTTATATGTTTGATCTCTTCCAATATATAATATGTTTGAAAGCATATTGGTCTAAACAATATATGTTTGGGTAGTCTAAGTTCCAAACATTTTGTATTTTTGCATCCAAATTCAATAATGTTGTCTTCCAAAAAACAATATGTTATTATGTGAACATATAATATGTTTGGAAGCATTTTGCACCCAAAAATATTATATGCTTAAAAAAATTCTCCCAAACAATATTGTGCTCAAAATTTTATTTATTTATTTATTTATTTACAATCATAATGAATTATGAAAATAAACAGGTAATATAGGTGCTAACAACATAGGTTTTCGACCTGAATGCTCAAAATTTTGTTTCTGCCCAATTGTATATTCCCCCACATCTTTCTCACTTCCACGAGATTTTTTAGTTCTTAGCACCTTTTTCTGTAATACAAACATTGTAGAAGAAATTATTCAATTGTATGATTTTTTTTATTTTAATTTTACCTTTTGCCGGACGGGGATTCGAACAGCGGACCACACAGTTTGTAAGGATCAAAGAAGTAGCTGATCAATTGCCCAAGGAAAAATAAAATGTTAATTTTGTAATAACAAGCAACAACCACCAACTTAATTCAATATCGCTCCCTGTTAAATAGCGCTCCAAGCTACTAAACACATATATGTTTATAGGCTATTTCTAAATTAATATATGTTTGCATCCAAGCATATTATATTTACAAACATTTTATGTCCCAAACATAATATGTTCTAACATATTAACATATATGTCCCAAACATGTTATGCTAGTTTATGAACATTATATGCTTGCACTCAAAAATATTGTGTTTAAAAATTTGTGTTCCAAACATATAATGTTTATAGCCAAACATATGAAAAACAGTCTTTTTCATCCGTGTAGAGACATTGCCCATGCACAATTTCTCAAAAATGAAAACCGTCTTTTGAAGAATTCTGAATTAAAAGTACGATATGACTCTGTTATCAAAGAATATCTGGAGCTTTTTCACATGGAAAGAGTTCCTTCTCCAGCCACAGACGAACTTTTTCAACACTACTATCTTCCACACCATTGTGTTATGAAGCCAGAAAGTACCACAACTAAGGTTAGAGTGGTATTTAATGCATCGTACCCTAGCTCCTCGGGTAAGTCCTTAAACGATGTACTTTATCCTGGGCCTGTTCTCCAAAGGGACATAACTACTCTTTTATTGAGATGGCGTTTTTATCGTTATGTCTTTAGTGCCGACATCGAAAAAATGTACAGGCAAATAAGGGTCAATCCAAAACACACACCCTTTCAGCGCATTGTTTTTCGTTCAGACCCTTCCGACCAAATTCAAGACTTCGAATTAAAAACGGTGACTTTTGGCGTAAATGCAGCACCATACTTGGCCATTAGGACTTTGTTGCAACTTGCCATTGATTCCAGGGACAAGTTTCCTTTAGCCAGCCAAATCATTGAAAATGAAATGTATGTTGGCGATGTAATCACCGGTAGTCATGACATAGAGTCGGCTTTGCTTGCCAAACAACAGCTGATCTCAGCACTCCATTCCGGATGTTTTCCACTTCGGAAGTGGACATCCAATTCTTCCGAAATCCTAGGGGATTTGCCAAGACAAAATTTATTGACCGAAGATTTCCTAAGCTTCGATGATAGTAGTCAGACGAAGACATTAGGAGTGCGATGGAACGCAAAGTCCGATCATTTTATATTCACTACACATATGTTGTCGCAAAGGACTCAATATACTAAGCGACAGGTTCTTGCGAATATCGCCAAGATATTCGACCCAGCTGGGTGGTTAGCGCCCATTGTGGTTGTGGCGAAAATATTCATGCGCAAAGTATGGCTCTCTGGCGTGAATTGGGATGAAAGTATTTCATCTGATTGTCTACGTGACTGGATGAAGTTCCGAGAAAGTTATTCCAAGGTCGATAGCATACAGTTGCCACGGTGGGTCTCATATTCTCCAACCTGTCAAATAGAATTCCATGCATTTTGTGATGCGTCAGAGGACGCATATGCAACAGCCATATATGTCCGAGTGCATTTAGATAATGATTTGATCATTGTTAATTTGTTAACGTCAAAATCCCGTGTCTCTCCAGTGAAAACGATTTCTATTCCCAAACTTGAGCTTTGTGGAGCAACCCTTTTGGCTGAGACTGCCGATTCCATTATTCCTTTCATGAATATTCCCAATGCCGAACTTTACAAATGGACCGATTCAACCATTGTACTTGCGTGGCTACAGAAACCGCCATGTCAATGGAAAGTATTTGTAGCCAATCGCGTTTCCATTATCGCAAACAAGATAGGGACAGACAAGTGGTTTCATGTTGATACATCATCTAATCCTGCCGACTTAGCAAGTCGTGGCGTTTACACCCAAGAACTCATTAATAGTCGGTTATGGTGGCATGGCCCGGAATGGCTTGGACAACCGAAAAAGTTTTGGCCTCCTAGTACCACTTTCATCCCCGATACTGATCTCGAAAGAAAACCTCTACGCGTTAACGTGGCTAGCGTCCAAGAAACTCAAGATATCTTAGAAAGATTTTCATCCTATGGACGTGCAGTTCGAGTTATGTGTTATGTTTTTAGGTTCATCCACAAATCGAATAAAAAATATGAATCGTCCCAATATACATCAACCTTACTGTCCGCATCTGAGGTAATTTATGTCAAAAATCGTCTTATTACGATTTCTCAAAGGAGATATTATCCTACGGTATATAAAGCATTATGTAACAAGTGCGACGTGCCAAAGACATCATCCATTCTCAATCTGAATCCCTTCCTTGATCGAAATAACATTATTCGCTCTATGGGTAGATTGGTTTATTCACCTTCTCTTAATTATGATGAAAGACATCCGATTATTCTGCCCTACAATGCGAATCTCACAAAACTCCTCGTTGAATTTACTCACATTCTCTCATTGCACGGAGGTAACCAGCTGGTCATGAATCTAATTCGAATGCAGTTTTGGGTTCCACGATTGAGAAACCTTGTGAAATTGGTAATTCATAATTGTAAAACATGTGTCCTCCATAAAAAGAAAACGCTTTCGCAAATTATGTCCGCTTTGCCTCCCGAAAGAACCACGTTCCATTGGCCTTTCTATTCGACTGGTATCGATTTTGCAGGCCCTTTTGACATCAAAAGTTTTGTTGGAAGAGGCTGCAAACTTACAAAAGGCTATGTTTGTCTGTTCGTGTGTTTTGCTACCAAAGCGATTCACTTAGAATTGACTTCCTCCTTATCCACTTCGTCCTTTATCGCGGCTTTCCAGAGGTTCATATCACGAAGAGGTTGTCCACGTCACATATACTCCGATAACGGCACGAATTTCGTTGGGGCCTCAAGACAAATAGCCAGAGATTTCCTTGAAGCATCGCGAGCAAGTATTGTTTCTCAATTCGTTCATCAAAATGTGTCCTGGCACTTCATCCCGCCTGGCGCCCCACACATGGGAGGTTTGTGGGAGGCAGGGGTTAAGAGTTTTAAAACTCATTTCCGCAAAGTTTCAGGTAACTTTAAATACTCATTCGAAGAGTTTTGTACACTTCTAACCAAAGTTGAAGCATGTCTAAACTCTAGACCCATTTCAACCATGTCTGAAAATCCTGGGGATTTAAACCCATTAACACCAGGACACTTCCTTACCGGCCATTCTATACTAGCTCCTCCTGAAACTATATCCGATGATCGCATTGAATCAGTAGTTAATCGATGGCAACGCGTTAAGGTCTTACATCATAATTTCGTCCAGAGATGGAAATCCGAATATTTAAAGGAGCTTCACAAACGTAATAAGTGGAAAAATCCTGAAAATAATATTGAAATCGATTCGATAGTAGTAATCCGCGACGAAAATACATCACCAAATGAATGGAGAATCGGTCGGGTAACTCGACTCTTCCCAGGAAAGGATAATCGAATTAGAGTTGCTGAGATATACACCCCGAGGGGAGTTTTAACGCGACCTATTGTAAAGCTCGTTGTTCTTCCAACTCAGTAACGTCCGTTTATTCCCTTAGCTCATTATTTTATTATAATTTACTTTCAGATATTTGCTTACTAATATTCATTCAAATGCCACGAATTGTAAAAAATCGTCCCGACAGCCATCAACCGAATGTTAGACGTCAAAACAAGCGTTTTCAATGCCGAATTTGTTCCAAGCACCATCCGTTGCGACTATGCAAAAAGTTTCTGTCGATGGACTCAAAAAAGAGGCAACGAGCCGTAGAAAGATTTAACTACTGCGTTAATTGTTTAGCTCACCGCCACTCCAAAGCCGGGTGCTTTACTAAGTCAGGTTGTCATATATGTCGTCGACGTCATCATACTTTACTGCACCGAAACCCCCATATAGAGCACGACAACAAGGTAATCGACACACCAGCGGCATCCGCCATGGCTGCAACCTTTCAACCACAAGCCATTACCATTTTGCCCACTGCCATAGTAAAGATTGTTCATGGAGGTCGGTTACATCCTATAAGAATTCTTATTGACACTGGCTCTTCAATTAGTCGTGTATCGACGAAAATTGTAGCAAAGATTGGAATCGCAATTGATCGTGTTGGAGACTCACTCATGTGCCAAGTAACTTTTCGCTCTATTTCAGATCGTCAACTTAAGATTACTTCTCTTATGCGCGTTGACAACCGCATCGAAATGAAAACACCAGCCAAAACTCTACCGAAGCCTTCTAAGGAAAAATTCGTAAATTTGATAATGGCAGATTCGGAGTTTCACGAGAGTAAGGTCATTTCTATGGTACTAGGCGCTGACCTATACCCCAGGATAATGTTGGGTGGAATAATACCTAACATCGACGGAAATTTAATGGCCCAGAATTCATCCTTAGGATGGCTAATCTCGGGGAATTGTCCCATGTAAAAAAAAACATAAATGTTAAACTCCTTTACAAAACAAAAAATGTGAAATATGAGTATCTGAATTTACCATTAACTAATATAAATGAAATGCCAAACTAGATTAAGATCTCTCTTGAAACCAAAACAAGGAAAATAATATATATATATATATATATATATATATATATATATATATATATATATATATATATATATATATATATATATATATATATATATATATATATATATATATATATATATATATATATATATATATATATATATATATATATATATATATATATATATATATATATATATATATATATATATATATATATATATATATATATATATATATATATATATATATATATATATATATATATATATATATATATATATATATATATATATAAAGGGTGATTCTTTTGAGGTTAGGATTTTCATGCATTAGTATTTGACAGATCACGTGGGATTTCAGACATGGTGTCAAAGAGAAAGATGCTCAGTATGCTTTGACATTTCATCATGAATAGACTTACGATCTGCCACAACGTCGAATTTTCAGTGAATGGGCCCTAGAAAAGTGTGCAGAAAATCCGCTTTTTTATCGACAAATTTTGTTCAGCGATGAGGCTCATTTCTGGTTGAATGGCTACGTAAATAAGCAAAATTGCCGCATTTGGAGTGAAGAGCAACCAGAAGCCGTTCAAGAACTGCCCATGCATCCCGAAAAATGCACTGTTTGGTGTGGTTTGTACGCTGGTGGAATCATTGGACCGTATTTTTTAAAAGATGCTGTTGGACGCAACGTTACGGTGAATGGCGATCGCTATCGTTCGATGCTAACAAACTTTTTGTTGCCAAAAATGGAAGAACTGAACTTGGTTGACATGTGGTTTCAACAAGATGGCGCTACATGCCACACAGCTCGCGATTCTATGGCCATTTTGAGGGAAAACTTCGGAGAACAATTCATCTCAAGAAATGGACCGGTAAGTTGGCCACCAAGATCATGCGATTTGACGCCTTTAGACTATTTTTTGTGGGGCTACGTCAAGTCTAAAGTCTACAGAAATAAGCCAGCAACTATTCCAGCTTTGGAAGACAACATTTCCGAAGAAATTCGGGCTATTCCGGCCGAAATGCTCGAAAAACTTGCCCAAAATTGGACTTTCCGAATGGACCACCTAAGACGCAGCCGCGGTCAACATTTATCTTCAAAAAGTAAATGTCATGGACCAATCTAACGTTTCAAATAAAGAACCGATGAGATTTTGCAAATTTTATGCGTTTTTTTTTTTAAAAAAAGTTATCAAGCTCTTAACAAATCACCCTTTATATATATATATATATATATATATATATATATATATATATATATATATATATATATATATATATATATATATATATATATATATATATATATATATATATATATATATATATATATATATATATATATATAAATACACACACATTGATGGTACCCATCAAGGGGCCCGGAATGTTTAAACCGACATCCCTACAAAATTTATACTAAGATATAATATATTTGAAATACAGATGTCGTTTTTAGTTTTTTCGTTAAGCCATGAATTCTACTCAATTTATTACGATATTGATATTAGGTGATAAGTAAAGAACCAAATAAATGCCCACTTGCTTTTCAACAACGAAAGAGTTCACTTTGGTAATATTTATTTTCTCCGGTTGGTCTCGTTACATCTGCAAACCTTTTCCTTTGGTCTTTTGTTGTTTTTTCCCGAGGAATAAATTTGGAGCTACGAGGTGATATTTCATTTTGGCATATAAATTCCTATTCCCTACTGGTGCCATTCAGGAAGATTCCTCAGCTAATCATACACTGTGTAGGTAATTTCAAATTTAGCTAGTACTTAGCGTAGTGTGAGTAAACGTTTAAAATGTACGATATGTATTTTTGTACGTACGTACATTGGGGAAAACACAACGTGTTTTTTAGTAATTGTTTTCAAAAACGGCAAATGTCAAAATATATATCTAGTATGTGTTGTATAAGTAACAACAGTACTTTCGATCAATTTCATCCCGTATTACTACAAAGATGTTTGTAATGAACGTCAAATAAATGCAATTAAACGATCTTATTTATATTTAATTTTTTAGTTTTCTACACTGAAAAAAATATTGTCGTGAAGTCAAAGATTCCATGTCCTTAGAATAAGAATGCAAATTTTGCTTAACATGGAAGACGCATTTCTCTAAAATAAAGTTTTTTATACCCATCACCATAGAATGGTGACGGGGGTATAATAAGTTTGTCATTCCGTTTGTAACACATCGAAATATCGATTTCCGACTATATAAAGTATATATATTCTTGATCAGGGAGAAATTCTAAGACGATATAACGATGTCCCTCTGTCCGTCTGTCTGTCTGTCTGTTGTAATCACGCTACAGTCTTCAATAATGAAGCAATCGTGCTGAAATTTTGCACAACCTCGTCTTTTGTCTGCAGGCGGGTCAAGTTCGAAGATGGGTTATATCGGTCCAGGTTTTGATATAGTCCCCATATAAACCGACCTCCTGATTTGGGGTCTTGGGCTTATATAAATCGTATTTTTTATCCAATTTGCCTGAAATTTGAAATCTGGAGGTATTTTATGACCGTAAAGAGGTGTGCCTATTTGCCTGAAATTGGAAATCTAGAGGTATTTTCGGGTCATAAAGAGGTGTGCCGAAAACGGTGAGTAGCGGTCCATGTTTTAGTATATCCCCCATAAGAACGATCTCCCGATTTAACTCCTTGGGTTTCTAGAAACCGTAATTTTTATCTGATTTGCCTGAAATTGTAAATATTCTGGTATTTTAGGCTCGGTCCATTTGGTAATGCCTCCATATAGACTGACTTCACTTGAATTGCTTGAAACTCAATGTAAAATTTCCAGATTTTACTTCTACATATTTAAGATTTCAAATCAAGACGTTATTTTATAATTTTCTTGCACACTTACAAGAGATGTTAATGATTCCTCTAAAACTCAAACAAAAATGGTTCTTATAAATCCAGAATCTTATATAGTCCTCATAGGTGAAATCTTTAAATTTATCTTCGGGAAGTGTCCTCAAGTCCTCAAGCCCTCCTAAAATTTCAAAGGAAACCCTAATATTTGGTTCATGGTGGTGGGTATTTAAGGTTCGGCCCGGCCGAACTTAGTGCTGTATATACTTGTTTTCTTGTCCAAAAGGCAATAAACTTTTGAATGAAGTTGTAATGTCCTTATAATTAAGTGATTTTACTTAAGAATGTGTATCATAACATGAAAGATAAAATTTTTGAGGTAAGGTCAACGTGACTTTAATAATAAGAAAAATTCTTTAAAATTAATAAAATTGTCTTTAAATTTGTTTCCTTTTTGCATCTTGCCTACAAAGCAAAAAATCGTTAAAAAATAAGACATGTTTTTCAACACTTTATTTTAAAGACGCTTTTTACTTGAAACTTAGCATAATTTCTACTGGAAGTCGAGTCTTAATATGGAAAAAAAATAACTCGTTAACTCGTTTTTAAAGGATTGTGATAACAACTGACGAAAAAATCTAAAAAAATGAAAAATTAACATATGCTTCCTAGAATGCTTCTTTTAATGAAGTCAAAATGGATTTAATATTTCTGAAAAAATCTTCAAAATTAATAAAATATTTCAACACATTGTTTTAAAGTCATTATACCCTAAACCACATAGTGGTTAGGGTATAACAAGTTTGATCTGCCAAAAAATGTGCCTACAAGAAATATTGATTTTAGATATATATACCGATCGACTCAGAATCACCTCCTGAGTCGATCTAGCGCTTGGCGTCCGTCCGTCTGTCCATGTATTTGTTGTTCACAGGATTTCGGTCGCAATTATTAACCGATTTTGGTGAAATTTGGTACAGGGAGTTTTTTTGGGCACAAGGACGAACGTTATTGAATTTGGAAGAAATCGGATCAAATTTAGATATAGCTCCCATATATATGTATTGCCCGATTTCGACAAATGGGGTCACGTTGCACTTTTTTTACTAACCGATCGTCGTCAAATTTAGCACAATATAATCTTCTGTATCACCCTTTAAGTCTGAAAATTTCATCGAAATCGGTTCAGATTTAGATATAGGTCCCATATATATGTATCGCCCGATTTTGTCAAATTAGGTCATAAAACCCTTATTTATCAACCGATCTTACTCAAAGTTGGTTAAATATAATCTTCTATAGCACTAACTATATGTGCAAAAAATCATCGAAATCGGTTCAGATTTAGCTATAGCTCCCATATATATGTACCGCCCGATTTTTCTTCATTTGGCTATAAAACTCTTATTTATCAACCGATCTTACCCAAATTTGGCTAAATGTAGTCTTCTATACCACTAACTATATGTACAAAAAATCATCGAAATCGGTTCAGATTTAGCTATAGCTCCCATATATATGTATCGCCCGATTTTGTCAAATTAGGTCATAAAACCCTTATTTATCAACCGATCTTACTCAAAGTTGGCGAGTAAGATAACTAACTAACTATATAGCACTAACTATATGTGCAAAAAATCATCGAAATCGGTTCAGATTTAGCTATAGCTCCCATATATGTACCGCCCGATTTTTCTAAATAAAATAAAACTCAATTGAACAAATAATACAATGTTTGTACTATAATTTTCTCGAAGAGGAGCGGAGCGGAGCGTGGAGCGGAGCGATTTTTTTTTTCTCGGAGCGGAGCGAGGAGCGGAGCGGTTTTTTTTTTCTCCGGAGCGGGAGCGGAGCGGAGCGAAAAAAATGGACCGCTCCGGATCCCTGAGTAAGACACCAATTACCATGCGATCTTTAAATTGACACAAATGTGAGAATAAAAACACCACTAGTATATAAGAATTTTCGTATGCAGTGTCGTGCAATCTTATACCAATAGACATCGTAACCAAAGATTATAGATTACAGAAGATGGGAGAATGGCTACTGAGAACATCAAACCATTTACCACATTAGTTTAATACTCGAACCAAACGCGTATACCACAAGTATTGACATAGCATTAAAATGCAAATAAAAAGAAATTAAGAGCACGAAATAAATTTCCATAAAGGGGAAAATGTATTTTTTTTTTGTTGACTAAAATTTAACATTGTTTCATTGAGAAAATTACATTTTTCATTTAAAAAATAAAAACGAAAAACAACTAAAAGATTACAAACATGTATTGAACTAACATGGTAAATGCAACATTTGGTATGACGCAAGCCAATTTCCTATCTTCCTCAAGCTTATAATCTTTGATCGTAACAACCAAAAACAATGGAAGATGAAGATGGGAAAATGGCAGCAGAGGGTATCAAACCATTGACGGCGTTCGATGCAAACGTGTCGTTTAAGATTTTTTGTTCCACAAATTAAACTAAGTATAAAAAGAAATTTATATCAGGGAATGTCGTAGAACAATTGGTCTAAAGTTTCTCATTATTATTTACACAAAATTAACATCATTTATGAGTTTTTAACAAAAAATATTGCAAATTAAAAATGAACGAACGTGTATGTATCGAACACCGTAAATGCAACTTTTGGTATGACGTCGCCCATTTTCCAATCTTCCTTTTCCATTGTTTTTGGTAACAACGGTCGGTAAACAAAAAAACGAGTGTGGCATTTCAGTGTGATTGCACTCAACAACAACAATTACCAACAGATGGCATTAGCTCATGAGAATTGAGAGAGTACCCAATAAGAGAATACCAAACTGCTGAGATATGGGTAACCAATTTGTGTGATTGCTTTACTACGGTGTTTTCGAGAGACCAACACTCATACTAACAAGATACACTTGAAGAAACTTTACGTGTTTTCACTTAGAGAAAATATTCGCAAATTTTGACACACAGTTAAAATACTTTTCAATTACCTTACATAGCTAATTTTAGCTGGTATTTCCAATACACACGATGACAAATCGAAGTAGCTTTTTGGGTCGATTTATACTCTTTTCGAGAGTTTTGGACATCACGTGCCAATTTTTTCGCCCTTTATGTTTGCTAGTACTTTGTCATAATGACTACTACACCATCGACTGCTTTCACAAGAGCAACTGACGCAGTAGTCCGATTTGAAACAAAGTTTAGCAGTTTGCGAGACGACGATCTCACCGCTTATAGACTAGAATATCATGGTTCCGAGGCTAAGTCGTTGTGGGGGAAAAGTTAAGAGCTTATTCGACGAATGTCTTGACTTTGTTTCCACACAGAGCAACGCCATCGAGGCAGTCGACGCTGCTGACAGAAAATATGATGTGGCCTACAATTGTTACTTGAATATTATGGAATCAATTAATCGCAAATTGGATGTACTACGCGCACCATCAAAGCATCCTGCTAGATCTCCTCGGTTGGAAGACCAAGTATCCCTTCTGAATGCTTCGCATATGTCCGATGAATCAAACAGTTCTTCCGTTAGCTCTATGGGAGACAATAGTTCCTCCCACAGTTTCAATTTACCGCCTTGTGATATAGGTGTTTTTGAGTGTGTAAATATAACCATAGCGATAGGCGGTAGGCGAACACATATTTACGTGTATTTCTTATGGGAATCCCAAAATCCGCGACGGAATACCATGACGGCTAGCGGCGTGTCGCTAAATTAAAACTTATTCTAACTCCTTGGCGAAAACTGGTATAGTGTTGCCATCGCTTATCATTTTTTTTAACTCACCACTAGGAATTGTTGCCTGGACACGTGTAGATTATTTTTTCTTGAAATAACTCAACAAATAACAAGCCATTGTATGTTTTTATTCAACTTCATTGTTTAATATTGTCAAAGCGTGCTGTATTGACAAAAAAAAAACCCTAGGAAACGTGAAAAAGGGAATTATTCGCCGTCAAGCTTATTGTATTTGCCGTTGCGGCAAAAATGTTTCGCCTATCGCTATGGTTATATTTACACACTGACTGCGATTTTCTCAATTGGCCGACGTTTAGAGATTTTTTTCACAGCGGTATATATTAACAATAGCCGACTTAGCGATATTCAGAAATTGTGTCCTTTGCTCCTGAAGACCACTGGTGAGGCTCGAGAGGTAGTCTCGAAATTTCCGCTCATGCATAGAAGCTTCGCTCTTGCGTGGAAGGCGCTAAAGGTTACTTATGATAATACCCGCCTATTGGTGAACCACAAACTCCAATTATTATTTGATTTACCATTATTGGAGTCTGAGACCAGTTCAGGACTGAAGAAATTACAACGTGGCATTTCGACATGCATTTCGACAATGTCCATCTACGATGTGGCCACTGACGCTTGGGATCCCATCCTAGTAAAGGATGGTTAAATTGTAAGGGCCGATGTTGAATATGAACCACACCTAAACGCCAAGTTTTTTTCTGAACTTTATTTGACATTTCTCTATTTCAGACTTACTCAATTTGAATCATACACAATCCAACAACGTGTTAAAGTTATCCAGACTTATTATAAAAATGGGCGTTCAAATCAAAATGCATATCGTGCATTCGTGATTTTTTGGTCAATTTGATCGTCCAAATGTGCGTACAATCACAAAAATCGTGGGAAAATTCGAGCAAACCGGGTCTGTAGAAGATATGAGAACACCGGTGCATGCTCGTACAGCTCGTACTGCAGAAAATATTGCTGCTGTTCGCGATAGTGTGGCTGAAGAGCCGTCCACCTCAACTCGTCGTCGTGCCCAACAATTGCACCTCTCACGCTCGTCGTTGATGAACATTATGCATATAGACTTGCATTTACACGCTTACAAGGTGCAATTGGCTCAAGAACTAAAGCCTCTTGACCATTCCAAACGTCATGAATGTGCAGAATGGTTCCAAGAAATGGCAACAGTGGATGACCAATTTTCGAAGAAAATCATCTTCAGTGATGAGGCACATTTTCACCTCAGTGGATTCGTCAATAAACAGAATTGCCGCATTTGGGCGAATGAGAATCCAAGAGTGATTGTCGAAAAACACACAAAGAGTGACTGTTTGGTGCGGTTTATGGGCTGGCGGCACCGTGGCGCCGTGAAAAAATTACGATTTTAGGGGCTAAACTCGAACTTAATACCCACCTTAAAATCGTCATTTTTCACGATTACTTTTCTTTAATAATCCATTTTATGGAATACAAACTTTGTGAAAATTTGCTTTGGGCTATTCCCCATCAAGTTATAATGAAATATGCAACAAATATGTATAATTTTAGTGAAAAAATTACGATTTTAGCGGCTAAACTCGAACTAATACTCACCTTTAGGGATTTAACATAGCTCTATCTCTCGCATTATGTCCGCGTCCTCCCTAGTTTTTGTCTACGTGAAAAATCATAAAAATGATAGCATCAACTACCAAAGTTAATAAAAATATTATTTGATCTAATTAAAAAATTAATTGATACAACTAATTTTTGTGATAGATTTTTGTTTCAATTAAAAAAATCCGGTACATTCCCTCATTATTGTAAGATAGCTGTCCTCTGTCGCATACCGAAACGGGATAAAGATCCCGGTGGTCCTGAATGTTATAAGCCCATTTCTTTGATATCTGCTCTTTCCAAGGTTCTCAAAAAATTATTCAATAATCCGTATGTGACGAAGCGGCTCTTCACATCCTTAGTTTGGCCTAATCTGGAGTATGCTTCTGTACTGTGGTATCCTTATTATAAGCTGTACATTACTAAGATTGAATCTGTTCAGAAAAAGTTTCTAGTCTACGTATTAAGAGACTTGTGATGGTATTACGATAATTCCTCCTTACACACATTGTTTATTGTTAATTGACCTTCTAACACTAGAGCGTAGGAGATTTATGCTAGGGATTGTATTTGTCATGAAATAAAGGGGAAATCAATTCACACTATCTGTTAAGTAAATGTAGTTTTAATGTTCTTCGTCGTCAACAAAAAATTTTGCTTCCCTATGAATTCGTTTTTCGCGATTAAATTGAATTTTAACTCACTTTACCCACTATTATCGTATATTATATTCGCCGTGAAAAAATTACGATTTTAGCGGCTAAACTCGAACTTAATACCCACCTTAAAATCGTCATTTTTCACGATTACTTTTCTTTAATAATCCATTTTATGGAATACAAACTTTGTGAAAATTTGCTTTGGGCTATTCCCCATCAAGTTATAATGAAATATGCAACAAATATGTATAATTTTAGTGAAAAAATTACGATTTTAGCGGCTAAACTCGAACTAATACTCACCTTTAGGGATTTAACATAGCTCTAACTCTCGCATTATGTTCGCGTCCTCCCTAGTTTTTGTCTACGTGAAAAATCATAAAAATGATAGCATCAATTACCAAAGTCAATAAAAATATTATTTGATCTAATTAAAAAATTAATTGATACAACTAATTTTTGTGATAGATTTTTGTTTCAATTAAAAAAATCCGGTACATTCCCTCATTATTGGAAGATAGCTGTCCTCTGTCGCATACCGAAACGGTATAAAGATCCCGGTGGTCCTGAATGTTATAAGCCCATTTCTTTGATATCTGTTCTTTCCAAGGTTCTCAAAAAATTATTCAATAATCCGTATGTGACGAAGCGGCTCTTCACATCCTTAGTTTGGCCTAATCTGGAGTATGCTTCTGTACTGTGGTGTGTACATTACTAAGATTGAATCTGTTCAGAAAAAGTTTCTAGTCTACGTATTAAGAGACTTGTGATGGTATTACGATAATCTTCCTCCTTACACACATTGTTTATTGTTAATTGACCTTCTAACACTTTAGCGTAGGAGATTTATGCTAGGGATTGTATTTGTCATGAAATAAAGGGGAAATCAATTCACACTATCTGTTAAGTAAATGTAGTTTTAATGTTCTTCGTCGTCAACAAAAAATTTTGCTTCCCTATGAATTCGTTTTTCGCGATTAAATTGAATTTTAACTCACTTTACCCACTATTATCGTATTCTGATTCTATTCCTAGAATAAAGCAAATAATTCTTAATACGAATTTTAATTAATACTTCAAGGTTTGCCAATTATACAACGTCCTTCTCATTCTGGTGTCTGTTCTTTACTATATTCGGTGTCTGCAACTTTTATAACTCTCCTTGGTTCAATGTGGTCGCTTCTGACCCATCTGTTTACGTATGTTGCACCCTAATGGACTTAATGGGGACACTGACCCAAATACAACTTTGGAGTCCCTACAGACCGCCGTGGTCCTTACCGTCCTAAAGGGTCCCTTCTGTGCCAGGCGTCCTTTCTGGCCTATTTTTAAGTATAAGATGTCATTTATTTCCATTATTTTATTTACATGATGTTACATTTTGTAAAGTCACGAAAAAAATTCACTTTTTCACTTTTTATTTTTATTACCCTTTTATTTTTTTTATTATTTAATTTTTTCAACTTGAATTTTTCGCTCTGACCGGGGTTTGAACCTGGTTTTTTTGGCACCATAAAAGAACGCCTTACCACCATAAAAGAATGCCTTAGCCACAAACGCCATTGACCTTGAACACAGAAAAAAAAGTGTCTCGTAAATTTAAGAAGATTTTTACAATAATTTATTACAAGAATTTTCCAGAATTTTAGTTCATTTTTCGTATCTTCAACGAAAATTAACTACTCGAAAGGAAATTTTACAAATTCTAAGTACCAATCGTTTAGTTCATGGCCTACAAAATACGATGGAAATTTCCTTAAAAAATTTCTTAACTGGTAGTTAAAAATTCGTTTGTTATGCTATAAAACTACTTGTCAAATGTAAAGTATTTTCTAAATAATAAGTGCAATTTACTATAAGATTTTTTTTATGAGAAAATATTTTTTTACGAAAAATGAACTTGAAAGTGGATAGCAATTTCTTACCGACAATTCCTATAGTTAATAATTGTTGGTAAAAAATTACCCAATGAAATATTTTTAGTTCACATGTAATTAAATTTATAGACATTTTCGTCAAAAATGGTAGATAACATTTCATGAAAATTTTGCAAATTTTAAGTTAAACGTTTCATCGTTCATAAACTGGTGTGCCTTTACGAATATTATTCTCAGAGTAAATTGTCAGCAGATGCGATGAACTAATGCATAGTACGGAGATCTTTATCGGCATAGTGGAATGTGATTAATGTAAAGATGATGTTACTTGAGTTTTGTTGTGTATACATGAGCGTGGGGTTGTTTTTTTTATTTTGGTTCATTTAGTGGTTTGTGTGTGTGTTTGTTATTCTTGGATGGTTTATTGGCTGGATGAGGTGTTGTTTTCAATAAAGGCACATGTGTTTTTGTTGTTGTAGGAATGTTTTGGCTTTGCTTGGTTTTGTTTGGCATGCTTCAGTTGTATAGTTGGCGTTGGCGTGGGCTGTTGCATCTTTTAATATGCAACAAGGGAATATAAAGGCATGGAATATTTTGGAATTTTGAGACATATATTGGTGTTTGTTTATTAAACATTTTAAATGAAAGTTATTAATATTTTATCGGTAGTTTCGAGAAAAGTTATTAAGAATATTTTGGAAAATATGTTGAAATTGAAAGTGTATTGAAATTTTTATTATTCAATGTAAAAAATTAATATTCAATTCCAGATGAATTTGGACAATTTTTGTATAGTTTAGCCATTCTCACAATTCTCAGCGTATAGTTTAGCCATAAATTGGTAAGTATTGTTTTTTTTAATATGGCTTTCTTTTAAAAATAATATTTTGTATGTATATTATTATTTGTTAATTATTTTTTTTTTTTTGGAAACCAGTTTAATGTTTTTCTTTGTTGTAAAAGCAATATTTAATTTCAGAGCAATTCCAGATGGGTTTGAAAATAGAGAATTGGTAAGTTTTCTTTTAAAATTTGGCTTTCTTTCAACTAGAATATTTACGTTTTTATGACCTTTTTATCATCAAAATTATAGTTTTTTAATACCTTATTTTAGTATTTCTTTAATCAATTTTTTTGGAAACCAATGTAATATTTCAATGTAAAAAAACAAATATTTAATTTCAGAATAACCCCTTAAAAATTTGAAAAAAATGTTGGTACTCCTTTGCTTGTAATTTAATAGTGAATTGATAAGGATTCTTTAACTTTCTTTTAACCATAATATTTGTGTTTTTTATGCATAATATTATTTTTTTCATTCGATTTTTTGGAAACCTATTTAATAATTTTATTTAATGTAAAAAATAAATATTTAATTTCAGAATAGCCCAAATAAATTTGGACAACTTTTTATATTTCCCCTCAGCGTACAATTTAATAGAGAATTGGTAAGTTTTATATTAAAACTCTGGACTTCTTTCAACTAGAATATTTATTTTATTATATCCTTCACATCGATAACAACACAGTTTTATGAGTTTATATAGAATACTTCATTATTTCCTAATTGTTTCAGGTACCAATTTTATGAGATACGTTTTCCAAAGAAAAGTTGAATTCCTTACACCATTCGATAAAATGCCCCCAAATATGGTAAGTTACAAGCTAAAATGAAGAATTAAAATTATATTTCATTACATGGTGTTAATTTTTAACAATTTTCATTATTGTTTCCATTTTTTTCCAGCAAGATATGTGAAAAAATTACCTACGATGAATAAAAAAAAGGATAAGTCAAAATGTCCAAACAGCGGGTTCAAATGAACTACTCTCTGTTCCACGTGGTCATAATTTTTATTCACAAAAACATTGTATTAAGAACTTTCATCATAAGTTTTTATAATAAAATACTTTTGCTTAAAGAAAGTTTAATTTTAATGTATGAAAATTTTCATAATAGTAAAACGGTTTGTTGTTCCTTTAATTATTTAATTTCTCTGTACTGTGGAATGATTGATTTAAAAATAGTTTAGTCGTCGACATTTTAAAGAGAATGTTAACCAATTTTTATTATCGGCTTTCCCACAAAATAAGCAAGTAAAACAAAATAATACTGACTTTTTAACTTGGTAGGGGTATATAAATCTTATGGTGTTGTAAAAATGAACTAAACTACAATGTTATAGATGAACTAAAACTTAAGAGAATTATAAACTAGACAAGTTGAAAAAAATCTTAAGGGCTAAATCATGGTCAATATTACTACAGTTTAGTTCATTTTGCAATGGAAAAGGGTTCACTGTTTTTTCAGTGAACCATCGAAACGTCAATTCAAATGTTTGTGATATGATCGTAATATGATACCAAAACATTACATTCTAATTAGTACCAGATTTGCCATTTTGGTCCAATTAGACCAAAATTGGTCCAAATGAAATGTTTTAATTTTCATTACGCCTAAAGTGAAATAGTGGGATTGAGCTATATGAGAGCTTTCCATGAATTAGGAGCGATGTGAACCACATTTGACGTATCAAATTATACATACATACATTTATTATAAAATAATTATTGCTTTATTATTATTGCGTCGATGAGAAGTTTCTGCAAAGAGAAATGCATATTTTTAAAGCTACAGTATGACTACTGGAAAGTTATTATTTTTAAAGCTTCAGTATGACCATGGGAAATTTATTATTTTTAAAGAGGTTGTATGCTTGCGGCGAAGTAGATATTTTTTCCGGCTGCTGGTATGCTTGTAAGAAAATACTCTCCTCCAATGCCATGCCTATGTAAAAGTATTACTGCTAGTTGTTGCCTAATTTATTGCAGGTATACTTGTATTCATACCTGGTAATAGGAGTTTTTGCTGGGATATTATTATATATAAAATAATTTTTTAGAATAATTTTTTTATGTTAAGGTGGGGATAAAGTTCGAGTTTAGCCGCTAAAATGAAAATACCTCTTTGATGCAAATTTTAATATAACTTGAGGGGGAATATCCCAAAGCAACTTTTCGTGAAGTTTATATTCTTTAAAGTCGATTATTAAGGTGAGCACTAAGTTCGAGTTTAGCCGCTAAAGTGAAAACTAAATCAGTAAAGAACGGCATTATACATTTTTGTTGCAAATTTTATTATAACTTGATAGCCCATATAGCAAATTTTCACAAAGTTTGTATTCCTTAAAATGAATTATTAATGAAAAGTAATTGTGAAAATATTGTTATTTTAGCGGCTAAACTTGAACTTAGTACAAAGAAAAAAATTTTCGTAGTTAAACTAACTCTAAATTTAACTTATTTTTATTGGAAAACATTTATTTGCTAGTAGTTAAATTTTATTATTTTTATCGAAACTTTCCACAGCTTATTAAAATCTTACTTTTATTAAGTATGTCTCAAACATTTTATGAACTAAACGTGGGTATAAAGTTCAATGACCGCACACATAAGTTCAATAAGAACTAAAGAAAAAGAAGATTTTCGTACGATTCCCAAAAATAGTAAGAATGAACTACTGTATGGTTAAAATGATCATGATTTGGCGCCAATGATTTTCTTCTTTACTTTTAGTTACTTTTTTCTTCTATGAGAAGATGTAATTTCGTGAACTGCAGTTAAAAAGTACAACAGGGCATTAAAATGTCCTGGTTTTAACAACGCTTTGTGGAAATCCCAAAATGTGGAGCAAAATTTAGTTCAATTTTCGTGCAAGGCAGTTCATTCTTCCTATAAAACAGTTCACTTTTTTTCGGTGTACCCACCTTTAAGCATTTAAGCGTTTTTATTTTGTTATTTTTTGCGTATATTTCTGTATAAATATATGTTTTCCATTAAAAATCAACAAAAATTAAAAAATATCGTAATTTGCAAAACATTCTCAAAAGAACTTCCATGGAAGTGAAATAGTCAAACGACAGAGTTTCAAATCCCAACTGGGATGAAATTTTTAATTTTATTCTTTTATTGATTTTCTATTCTTTTTTTGCTAAATTTAATTGTCCACAACTTAAATGTTCACTTAAAATAGCCTAATTGCGTACTCTCTTATAATTGTTCAAAAGGACTGCATCGGAAGTGGAAAAAATCGGTGGGGGATCCCGGGATGAGCTATAAGAGAAATATTTGTGGAACAACTTCCATTTTTTTGCTGGGATGTTTGTTGTCATTTATAATTTTGATTACTTAAGGAAAAGAATTCGCGAAAATAAAGTGGTTTTCAACTCGAAACCCGAATGACCAAAAAAGTCAACACAAAACGAATTTAAACTTAGTGATTAAGATACTAAATTAATAGAAGCTTATAAAAATAATAAAATAATATGGGTGGTTGATACTATCATTTGAATTCTATGCCTTTGGATCTAAGTTTTTGGCCTATATCTGACATTTTGACCGAATGCGTGGCACATAAAAGTAGAAGAAATAAAAAGGCACTGGTTTAGAATTTGAACCAAAATATTGGGCTTTATTTAATAAATTGTTGCTCGTCAAACAATATTTACCTTCGTAGAAAGAAAAGCCAAAACGAGAGAGTGACAAAGTCAAAAAGCTTGGATGCCGAAAGGCGGGGTTGATGACATTTGTCCTTATTTTCGTACCGAAAGGCAGAAAAGGTATAGACAAATCCTAACGGCGGGAATACATTTGAAAATGATTATATGATTTAACAAAAGCTAATAAAACAGTATTTGAACTTAAACATTGCCGCCCGCCTTGCAACACCCAGCCGTGGTGCAAAATTTAAAAATAAGTTAAATAATATTTACATGTTAAATAATGAAATATTGAAAGTATGTATACAGAATGTACATTTCAGTTTACAAAAAGAGAGCATTTTATGTTATTTCAATTCTGTTTTTATACCCTCCACCATAGGATGGGGGTATATTAACTTTGTCATTCCGTTTGTAACACATCGAAATATTGCTCTAAGACCCCATAAAGTATATATATTCTGGGTCGTGGTGATATTCTGAGTCGATCTAAGCATGTCCGTCCGTCCGTCCGTCTGTCCGTCTGTCCGGCTGTCCGTCCGTCTGTGGAAATCACGCTAACTTCCGAACGAAACTAGCTATCGACTTGAAACTTGGCACAAGTAGTTGTTATTGATGTAGGTCGGATGGTATTGAAAATGGGCCATATCGGCCCACGTTTACGTATAGCCCCCATATAAACCGATCCCCAAATTTGGCTTGCGGAGCCTTCCGGAGCAGCAAAATTCATCCGATCCGGTTGAAATTTGGTACGTGGTCTAAGTATACGGTCTCTAACAACCATGCAAAAATTGGTCCATATCGGTCCATAATTATATATAGCCCCCATATAAACCGATCCCCAGATTTGACCTCCGGAGCCTCTTGGAGGGGCAAAATTCATCCGATCCGGTTGAAATTTGGTACCTGATGTTAGTATACGGTCTCTAACAACCATGCAAAAATTGGTCCATATCGGTCCATAAATATATATAGCTCCCATATAAACCGATCACCAGATTTGACCTCCGGAGCCTTTGGAGGAGCAAACTTCATCCTACCCGATTGAAATTTGGTACGTGGTGTTAGTATATGGTCTCTAACCATGCAAAAACTGGTCCATATCGGTCCATAATTATATATAGCTCCCATATAAACCGATCCCCAGATTTGACCTCCGGAGCCTCTTGGAGGGGCAAAATTCATCCGATCCGTTTGAAATTGGGTACCTGATGTTAGTATACGGTCTCTAACAAGCATGCAAAAATTAGTCCATATCGGTCCATAATTATATATAGCTCCCATATAAATCGATCCCCAGATTTGACCTCCGGAGCCTTTGGAGGAGCAAACTTCATCCTACCCGATTGAAATTTAGTGCGTGGTGTTAGTATATGGTCTCTAACAACCATGCAAAAATTGGTCCATATCGGTCCATAATTATATATAGCTCCCATATAAACCGATCCCCAGATTTGACCTCCGGAGCCTCTTGGAGGAGCAAAAGTCATCCGATGCGGTTGAAATTTGGTACATTTCGTTAGTATATGGCCTCTAACAGCCATGTAAAAATTGTCAAATTTTATTACTATAGAAAGTTTTGTCAAAATTTCATTTCTATAGAAAGTTTTGTAAAAAGCTTATTTCTATAGCAATGTTTGTCAACATTTTATTTCCATAGAAAATTTTGTCAAAATTTTATTTCTATAGAAAATTTTGTAAAAAATTTATTTCTGTAGAAAATTTTGTCAACATTTTATTTCTATAGACAATTTTGTCAACATTTTATTTCTATAGAACATTTTTTCAACATTTTATTTCTATAGAAAATTTTGTCAACATTTTATTTCTATAGAAAATTTTGTCAAAATTTTATTGCTATAGAAAATTTTGTCAACATTTTACTTCCATAGAAAATTTTGTCAACATTTTATTTCTATAGAAAATTTTGTCAAGTTTTTATTTCTATAGAAAATTTTGTCAAAATTTTATTTCTATAGAAAATTTTGTCAAACTGAATTATATACGTATTTAATCGGCCTTTTTTTGTTTAATATATACCCCTTATGGACTAACTTACAATTTAGAAGACAGTGTTAAAAAGTTTTACGATACCTTGCCATCGGCAAGTGTTATCGCAACCCAAGTAATTCGATTGTGGATGACAGCCTTTAGTAGAAGTTCCTACGCAATCCATGGTGGAGGGTACATAAGATTCGGCCTGGCCGAACTTACGGCCGTATATACTTGTTTCTCTTGTTATGGTTCTCGTGTTTAACAGGTTGGCTGATAAGTCCCCGGTCTAACAAAGAAAAACACATTTTTTTGTCAAAATTCGTTTTTATTATTCAACATAGTTCCCTTCAAGAGCGATACAACGATTATAACGACCTTCCAATTTTTTGATACCATTTTTGTAGTACTTCTTCGGTTTTGCCTCAAAATAGGCCTCAGTTTCGGCGATCACCTCTTCATCGCAGCCAAATTTTTTCCCTGCGAGCATCCTTTTGAGGTCGGAGAACAAGAAAAAGTCATTGGGGGCTAGACCTGGAGAATACGGTGGGTGGGGAAGCAATTCGAAGCCCAATTCATGAATTTTTGCCATCGTTCTCAATGACTTGTGGCACGGTGCGTTGTCTTGGTGGAACAACACTTTTTTCTTCTACATATGGGTCCGTTTTGCCGCGATTTCGACCTTCAAACGCTCCAATAACGCCATATAATAGTCTCTGTTGATGGTTTTTCCCTTCTCAAGACAATCGATAAAAATTATTCCATGCGCATCCCAAAAAACAGAGGCCATTACTTTGCCAGCGGACTTTTGAGTCTTTCCACTCAGCCGACTGTCGATTGGACTCAGGGGTGTAGTGATGGAGCCATGTTTCATCCATATCGACGGAAAAACTTGGGTGTATTACGAGTATACAGCTGCAAACACCGCTCAGAATCATCAACACGTTGTCGTTTTTGGTCAAATGTGAGCTCGCGCGGCACCCATTTTGCACAGAGCTTCCGCATATCCAAATATTGATGAATGATATGACCAACACGTTCCTTTGATATCTTTAAGGCCTCTGCTATCTCGATCAACTTCATTTTACGGTAATTCAACATCATTTTGTGGATTTTTTTATGATTTCGTCGGTAACCACCTCTTTCAGGCGTCCACTGCGTTCACCGTCCTCCGTGCTCATTTCACCACGCTTGAATTTTGCATACCAATCAATTATTGTTGATTTCCTTGGGGCAGAGTCCGGAAACTCACTATCAAGCCAAGTTTTTGCTTCCACCGTATTTTTTCCCTTCAGAAAACAGTATTTTATCAAAACACGAAATTCCTTTTTTCCATTTTTTTACAATAACAAAAGTTGCTTCAAAAAAGACGCTCTATCTCACAAACTAATTGACTTACATACGTCAAATTTTGACACGTATCATTTGAAGGTTGATACTATATAAAAATAATATGCATTTAATACTAGCGACGCCATCTATGTGTCAGACCGGGGACTTATCAGCCAACCTGTTATGTCTCATTTTTCTTTTCAAAAAGTGTTGTTGCAAATGTGCTCGTCAAGCCCGATCGGTTTAATTATATTTTAAATAAATTTGACTCGGGAAAGCCGGGTGTCGAGGACTTGTAAAGTCAGAAGGCAGTTGAAGACTACTTTACACCCAAGTATGTGATATAACCCACCCAAACTTAGTGAGTTGGGCCCATGGGTGACCGGGGCTAGATTATATTTGTGGTCTCATTATTTTGTGAAGCGCTACGGTCTGCAGCCTTCGTTTAAAGCGCATCGGCCCGAATTCTTAGCAATCACGTGAATGATGCTTTGACATGCGTATATGTCGATATACATTTCTACCACGTAGAATACTCGAGCCCTGGTTCTTTCGACTGGTGCCGAAAGGTGTGGCGAAGCCACAAATAATTCTCCTGAAGGAACTGCAGGAGCCGTCGACAACGGACCATAATGGCAGAATCAGTATCCGTACTGATGGTAGGTTCATCGGCAAGGGGTGCGATGCTAGAATGAATCTCCCGTTCCTCATACGACATGGGGACGTCGTCCTCAGGGTATGAGCCATCTTTGCTATGTTTTCTATTTATGAAAATATAGAAAGATTTAGATGACGAAACGGAAAAGCAAATTAACATAATGGGTCAGGGTGACCAGAAACCAAGCTTTTTATACCCTCCACCATAGGATGGGGGTATATTAACTTTGTCATTCCGTTTGTAACACATCGAAATATTGCTCTAAGACCCCATAAAGTATATATATTCTGGGTCGTGGTGAAATTCTGAGTCGATCTAAGCATGTCCGTCCGTCCGTCCGTCTGTCCGTCTGTCCGGCTGTCCGGCTGTCCGTCCGTCTGTGGAAATCACGCTAACTTCCGAACGAAACTAGCTATCGACTTGAAACTTGGCACAAGTAGTTGTTATTGATGTAGGTCGGATGGTATTGAAAATGGGCCATATCGGCCCACGTTTACGTATAGCCCCCATATAAACCGATCCCCAAATTTGGCTTGCGGAGCAGCAAAATTCATCCGATCCGGTTGAAATTTGGTACGTGGTCTAAGTATACGGTCTCTAACAACCATGCAAAAATTGGTCCATATCGGTCCATAATTATATATAGCCCCCATATAAACCGATCCCCAGATTTGACCTCCGGAGCCTCTTGGAGGGGCAAAATTCATCCGATCCGGTTGAAATTTGGTACCTGATGTTAGTATACGGTCTCTAACAACCATGCAAAAATTGGTCCATATCGGTCCATAAATATATATAGCTCCCATATAAACCGATCACCAGATTTGACCTCCGGAGCCTTTGGAGGAGCAAACTTCATCCTACCCGATTGAAATTTGGTACGTGGTGTTAGTATATGGTCTCTAACCATGCAAAAACTGGTCCATATCGGTCCATAATTATATATAGCTCCCATATAAACCGATCCCCAGATTTGACCTCCGGAGCCTCTTGGAGGGGCAAAATTCATCCGATCCGTTTGAAATTGGGTACCTGATGTTAGTATACGGTCTCTAACAAGCATGCAAAAATTAGTCCATATCGGTCCATAATTATATATAGCTCCCATATAAATCGATCCCCAGATTTGACCTCCGGAGCCTTTGGAGGAGCAAACTTCATCCTACCCGATTGAAATTTAGTGCGTGGTGTTAGTATATGGTCTCTAACAACCATGCAAAAATTGGTCCATATCGGTCCATAATTATATATAGCTCCCATATAAACCGATCCCCAGATTTGACCTCCGGAGCCTCTTGGAGGAGCAAAAGTCATCCGATGCGGTTGAAATTTGGTACATTTCGTTAGTATATGGCCTCTAACAGCCATGTAAAAATTGTCAAATTTTATTACTATAGAAAGTTTTGTCAAAATTTCATTTCTATAGAAAGTTTTGTAAAAAGCTTATTTCTATAGCAATGTTTGTCAACATTTTATTTCCATAGAAAATTTTGTCAAAATTTTATTTCTATAGAAAATTTTGTAAAAAATTTATTTCTGTAGAAAATTTTGTCAACATTTTATTTCTATAGACAATTTTGTCAACATTTTATTTCTATAGAACATTTTTTCAACATTTTATTTCTATAGAAAATTTTGTCAACATTTTATTTCTATAGAAAATTTTGTCAAAATTTTATTGCTATAGAAAATTTTGTCAACATTTTACTTCCATAGAAAATTTTGTCAACATTTTATTTCTATAGAAAATTTTGTCAAGTTTTTATTTCTATAGAAAATTTTGTCAAAATTTTATTTCTATAGAAAATTTTGTCAAACTGAATTATATACGTATTTAATCGGCCTTTTTTTGTTTAATATATACCCCTTATGGACTAACTTACAATTTAGAAGACAGTGTTAAAAAGTTTTACGATACCTTGCCATCGGCAAGTGTTATCGCAACCCAAGTAATTCGATTGTGGATGACAGCCTTTAGTAGAAGTTCCTACGCAATCCATGGTGGAGGGTACATAAGATTCGGCCTGGCCGAACTTACGGCCGTATATACTTGTTGACTTTGTCACTCTCTCGTTTTGGCTTTTCTTTCTACGAAGGTAAATATTGTTTGACGAGCAACAATTTATTAAATAAAGCCCAATATTTTGGTTCAAATTCTAAACCAGTGCCTTTTTATTTCTTCTACTTTTATGTGCCACGCATTCAGTCAAAATGTCAGATATAGGCCAAAAACTTAGATCCAAAGGCATAGAATTCAAATGATAGTATCAACCACCCATATCGAGTTGAAAACCACTTTATTTTCGCGAATTCTTTTCCTTAAGTAATCAAAATTATAAATGACAACAAACATCCCAGCAAAAAAATGGAAGTTGTTCCACAAATATTTCTCTTATAGCTCATCCCGGGATCCCCCACCGATTTTTAATAATTTAATGAATGAATTTAATAATTCATTTTAAGGAATACAAACTTTGTGAAAATTTGCTATATGGGCTATCAAGTTATAATAAAATTTGCAATAAAAATGTATAATGCCGTTCTTTACTGATTTAGTTTTCACTTTAGCGGCTAAACTCGAACTTAGTGCTCACCTTAATAATCGACTTTAAAGAATATAAACTTCACGAAAAGTTGCTTTGGGATATTCCCCCTCAAGTTATAATAAAATTTGCATCAAAGAGGTATAACTTCATAAGTTTTTTACTGCACCCAGAAAAAAGTGCCTTCGAAACTAAAGGAAAAAATTTTCATCAATATAGTTTATCCATTTTATTTCCATTAAGGTAAATTTTTGTGAAAAATAATAAAATTTACTCGTTTCAGTAAAAAAATCCTAAACTGTAAGCAGTTAGGAATAGTTCATTAACTAGAATAAGGCATGGAATTTTACTCATACTATTTTCTTCGCTGGGTATAAGAATTTACTACTGAAAAAGAAAATTTTATTCACCGATAACAAAGCATTCGTAAAAATAAACAAAAACCGAACTAAAACCAAGTTTCCTCAAAATTAGTAAAATTTCTTATAAAATGATAATTGCGACTTCCTTTATAATAGAAAGTTTTTCATACATACGAACAACACTTGGCATAGAAAAATATTTTAGTTCATTCGTACTAAGAAGTATGCAATCCTTTCAAAACTTAAGGAAACACACTTGTTAGAATATAGGAAATTTTTTCTATTGTCTACCTGTAATCGATACCTGTCATCGTAATCGATGTGTTTGCGCGTGGGTGTAATCGATATATTTGCGCGTCGGTTGTTTTTTTAGTTGGAATCGCGTTGTTTCGGAGAGATTGTTAAAAAATAATATGGTAAAATAATATAATAAATAACAAATAAAATATATAAAATATTTGTTATTTTAAATTAGTGAGAAAAATTTTCGTTTTTTAAATAAATCTATCAATGTTCGTGATAGTGTATAAAGAAAGAAAACACCAGCAGAATAACAACCCTTTCATTTGTCTTCATTTTGGAATCTTCAATTATCAGGTAATATTCAGTGACGCTAACCTTTTGCAACAAAAATGTTTTATGAATTTTTATATTTGTAGGTATTGAAATTGTAAAAGGAGGACAAAATCGTTAGGCAGCAACTTATTAAAAGTGAAAAGTACAAGAAGAAGAAAAAGTGCGTTTTACAGTTGATAATATCACACGGAAATTGGAAATAGTGGAATAATAAACTAATATTTCAAAGAGATCCGATGCTGTTGATTCTTAATAAATATATTCAATATATTAATAAAACATGTCTTTTATTGAAGATAAAATTGCTTATAGAAATAAATAAAATTGTATTTAAGAACGAAGGTAAGCAGTTCTAATTATGAATTAAAAGTTTTACCACAAATGTGTAAGATTTGTCGAAATGAATGAAAAAATTTCAATAAAATCATTCCATATATGAATTCAAATTAGTTAAATTTTTTCATTCTGTAGTATAGTGGTATATAAATATAGGAAAATTTTAACTAATATATGGAATGCATTATTCCTAATATCTACGAAAATCACATCGTTCAAACAAATAAAAATGTCTTTGGTGCTATACGAAGTTCAACTTTCTTCACAATGAGTTCATTTTAACTTAAAGAAGGGGTCACTTTTTTCTGGGTGTGATCAATATTTTCATTTTAGCGGCTAAACTCGAACTTTATCCCCACCTTAACATAAAAAATTATTCTAAAAAATTATTTTATATATAATAATAATCCAGCAAAAACTCCTATTACCAGGTATGAATACAAGTATACCTGCAATAAATTAGACAACAACTAGCAGTAATACTTTTACATAGGCATGACATTGGAGGAGAGTATTTTCTTACAAGCATACCAGCAGCCGGAAAAAATATCTACTTCGCCGCAAGCATACAACCTCTTTAAAAATAATAAATTTCCCATAGTCATACTGAAGCTTTAAAAATAATAACTTTCCAGTAGTCATACTGTAGCTTTAAAAATATGCATTTCTCTTTGCAGAAACTTCTCATCGACGCAATAATAATAAAGCAATAATTATTTTATAATAAATGTACACTGAAAAAACAGTGAACCCTTTTCCATTGCAAAATGAACTAAACTGTAGTAATATTGACCATGATTTAGCCCTTAAGATTTTTTTCAACTTGTCTAGTTTATAATTTTCTTAAATTTTAGTTCATCTATAACATTGTAGTTTAGTTCATTTTTACAACACCATAAGATTTATATACCCCTACCAAGTTAAAAAGTCAGTATTATTTTGGTTTACTTGCTTATTTTGTGGGAAACCCGATAATAAAAATTGGTTAACAGTCTCTTTAAAATGTCGACGACTAAACTATTTTTAAATCAATCATTCCACAGTACAGAGAAATTAAATAATTAAAGGAACAACAAACTGTTTTACTCTTAAGAAAATTTTCATACATTAAAATTAAACTTTCTTTAAGCAAAAGTACTTTATTATAAAAACTTATGATGAAAGTTCTTAATACAATGTTTTTTGTGAATAAAAAATTATGACCACGTGGAACAGAGAGTAGTTCATTTGAACCCACTGTTTGGACATTTTGACTTATCCTTTTTTTATTCATCGTAGGTAGTTTTTTCACATATCTTGCTGGAAAAAATGGAAACAAAAATGAAAATTGTTAAAAATTAACACCATGTAATGGAATATAATTTTTAATTCTTCATTTTAGTTTGTAACTTACCATATTTGTGGAAATGTTATCAAATGGTGTATGGAATTCAACTTTTCTTTGGAAAACGTATCTCATAAAATTTTTACCTGAAACAATTAGAGAAATAATGAAGTATTCTAAATAAACTCATAAAACTGTGTTGTTATCGATGTGAAGGATATAATAAAATAAATATTCTAGTTGAAAGAAAGCCAAAGTTTTAATATAAAACTTACCAATTCTCTATTAAATTGTACGCTGAGGGGAAATATAAAAAGTTGTCCAAATTTATTTGGGTTACTCTGAAATTAAATATTAAATAAAATTATTAAATAAGTTTTCAAAAAATCTAATGAAAAAAAAATAATAATATGCATTAAAAACCAAATATTCTTGATAACCCTAGACAGTCATCATTCGTCAAAATGACGACACGTAATTTCATTTTCGATTTAAAATGCATTTTAGTCTATTGGGAAATGGTGAATTTAAGTTATACTAATTCGACCGTTTTATGAATTTTTGTTTTACACTACTTAAAACCAAATTGAATAAGAAAATAAACTCAAGTTTGGTTCACTTTTTCGCTCACGATGGAAATTTTAGCGTCTTGAAATAAGCCGTAGTCAAAATGACGAAGGCTGACGTTAATATACAAAAAATAAGGATGACTGTCCAGGGCTAAAAGAAAGTTAAAGAATCCTTACCAATTCACTATTAAATTACAGGCAAAGGAGTACTAAAAATTTTTCCAAATGTTTAAGGGGTTATTCTGAAATTAAATATTTGTTTTTACATTAAAAATATTACAAAATAAAAACGCTTAAATGCTTAAAGGTGTGTACACCGAAAAAAAGTGAACTGTTTTATAGGAAGAATGAACTGCCTTGCAAGAAAATTGAACTAAATTTTGCTCCACATTTTGGGATTTCCACAAAGCGTTGTTAAAACCAGGACATTTTAATGCCCTGTTGTACTTCTTAACTACAGTTCACGAAATTACATCTTCTCATAGAAGAAAAAAGTAACTAAAAGTAAAGAAGAAAATCATTGGCGCCAAATCATCATCATTTTAACCATACAGTAGTTCATTCTTACTATTTTTGGGAATCGTACGAAAATCTTCTTTTGCTTTAGTTCTTATTGAACTTATGTGTGCGGTCATTGAACTTTATACCCACGTTTAGTTCATAAAATGTTTGAGACATACTTAAAAAAAGTAAGATTTTAATAAGCTGTGGAAAGTTTCGATAAAAATAATAAAATTTAACTACTAGCAAATAAATGTTTTCCAATAAAAATAAGTTAAATTTAGAGTTAGTTTAACTACGAAATTTTTTTTCTTTGTACTAAGTTCAAGTTTAGCCGCTAAAATAACAATATTTTCACTATTACTTTTCATTAATAATTCATTTTAAGGAATACAAACTTTGTGAAAATTTGCTATATGGGCTATCAAGTTATAATAAAATTTGCAACAAAAGGGTATAATGCCGTTCTTTACTGATTTAGTTTTCACTTTAGCGGCTAAACTCGAACTTAGTGCTCACCTTAATAATCGACTTTAAAGAATATAAACTTCACGAAAAGTTGCTTTGGGATATTCCCCCTCAAGTTATATTAAAATTTGCATCAAAGAGGTATAACTTCATAAGTTTTTTACTGATTAATATTTTCATTTTAGCGGCTAAACTCGAACTTTATCCCCACCTTAACATAAAAAATTATTCTAAAAAAGTATTTTATATATAATAATATCCCAGCAAAAACTGCTATTACCAGGTATGAATACAAATATACCTGCAATAAATTAGGCAACAACTAGCAGTAATACTTTTACATAGGCATGACATTGGAGGAGAGTATTTTCTTACAAGCATACCAGCAGCCGGAAAAAATATCTACTTCGCCGCAAGCATACAACCTCTTTAAAAATAATAAATTTCCCATGGTCATACTGAAGCTTTAAAAATAATAACTTTCCAGTAGTCATACTGTAGCTTTAAAAATATGAATTTCTCTTTGCAGAAACTTCTCATCGACGCAATAATAATAAAGCAATAATTATTTTATAATAAATGTATGTATGTATAATTTGATACGTCAAATGTGGTTCACATCGCTCCTAATTCTTGGCAAGCTCTCATATAGCTCAATCCCACTATTTCACTTTAGGCGTAATGAAAATTAAAACATTTCATTTGGACCAATTTTGGTCTAATTTGACCAAAATGGCAACTCTGGTACTAATAAAGAACATCTAGGGAAGTGTTTAGAATGTAATGTTTTGGTATCATATTACGATCATATCACAAACATTTGAATTGACGTTTCGATGGTTCAAGGTCAATGGCGTTTGTGGCTAAGGCATTCTTTTATGGTGGTAAGGCGTTCTTTTATGGTGCCAAAAAAAACAGGTTCAAACCCCGGTCAGAGCGAAAAATTCAAGTTGAAAAAATTAAATAATAAAAAAAATATGGGTAATAAAAATATTAATAAAAATAAAAAGTGAAAAAGTGAATTTTTTTCGTGACTTTACAAAATGTAACATAATGTAAATAAAATAATGGAAATAAATGACATCTTATACTTAAAACTAGGCCAGAAAGGACGCCTGGCACAGAAGGGACCCTTTAGGACGGTAAGGACCACGGCGAGTCTGTAGGGACTCCAAAGTTGTATTTGGGTCAGTAAGGTCCCCATTAAGTCCATTAGGGTGCAACATACGTAAACAGATGGGTCAGAAGCGACCACATTGAACCAAGGAGAGTTATAAAAGTTGCAGACACCGGATAGAGTAAAGAACAGACACCAGAATGAGAAGGACGTTGCATAATTGGCAAACCTTGAAGTATTAATTAAAATTCGTATTAAGAATTATTTGCTTTATTTTAGGAATAGAATCAGAATACGATAATAGTGGGTAAAGTGAGTTAAAATTCAATTTAATCACGAAAAACGAATTCATAGGGAAGCAAAATTTTTTGTTGACGACGAAGAACATTAAAACTACATTTACTTAACAGATAGTGTGAATTGATTTCCCCTTTATTTCATGACAAATACAATCCCTAGCATAAATCTCCTACGCTCTAGTGTTAGAAGGTCAATTAACAATAAACAATGTGTGTAAGGAGGAAGATTATCGTAATACCATCACAAGTCTCTTAATACGTAGACTAGAAACTTTTTCTGAACAGATTCAATCTTAGTAATGTACAGCTTATAATAAGGATACCACAGTACAGAAGCATACTCCAGATTAGGCCAAACTAAGGATGTGAAGAGCCGCTTCGTCACATACGGATTATTGAATAATTTTTTGAGAACCTTGGAAAGAACAGATATCAAAGAAATGGGCTTATAACATTCAGGACCACCGGGATCTTTATCCCGTTTCGGTATGCGACCGAGGACAGCTATCTTCCAATAATGAGGGAATGTACCGGATTTTTTTAATTGAAACAAAAATCTATCACAAAAATTAGTTGTATCAATTAATATTTTAATTAGATCAAATAATATTTTTATTGACTTTGGTAATTGATGCTATCATTTTTATGATTGAAGACATTTCAACTAAAAATTAATTATATCAATTAATTTCGTGAGTGAAGACAATAATATTTATTTGTATCCAGTTGCTTGTTTTCAAGTATAAATTATGTGTTTTATGTAGAGAAAAGTCCACAGGAATCGAATCAATATATTTTGCATTAACCCTGCCAGCATTTCAAAGCTCTATTTCATCCCCATCGCCACCACAGACTTGGAAGTGACACTACAACAAACGCAAACAGTGATGGGGAAATGTATCAAAAAGTACGAATTGTATTTTGCCATCACTATTATCACAAAGCCATTTTGATATTTTGTGAAACCCGAGCGCAAATCGTTTCTTGTAAATTACTTAATGCGCTTTACAGACTATCAGTTATTCCGGACGACAGTGCTCGTGTCGAACATATCCCATATATTGGACACATTATAAGTTAAGTCCGAAGTCATAATCAATACTGCTGCATGTTTATGGGATCGACAACACATTTACCGATTATTTAGTCATCGCCGACAAGTCGTACCGATTCGACACACTGTAAGATTCTTTACAAACACCGACATTCCGTCCGGAATAACTGATAGTCTGTAAAGCGCATAAGGTGAGTACTATGTTCGTATTTTTCTCCAAAACACTAAATTAAAAGTACAAAAATCTATATGAAGACGATTATATTTTTATAAAGTCTTGTGACATAATGAAAGGAAAAGATCTAAGGAATTGATTGTGAACCATTTTATTTTTATAGTTTAATTAATTTAAAAAAGTAACCGTGAAAACAAGCAGGTTTCCAGCTTGAAAACTGAACATAATACTCAGCTTTAAATAAAAACAAAAATATAAGTGTTGAGAACATAGTTAACGCGCTTAAAATTGTGAAAGATATATTAGTGAAAAAATTTCGACATTACAAATGGAATAAAGTGATATTTTTTCAGATATGCTGCCTTGATGAAGGATAAACACACTGACTGGCGATGGTACATCAGCAGAATATAGCAGAATTGCAACTTTTAACACCACACATCCCTTTATTAATGTAAAACGTTATGTGTTATGTTTATTCAAATTAATAAAACTCTAAACAATCAATGATTCATTTACAACTATCTTAAAATGCACTTGGTATGACAGTTTGAGAGGGCTCTTATTGGCTTCGTGCTAAATGTATCGAAAAAGTCTCCTAATAATTGAACTCATGCGATTCCTTATTATAGTAATTTGGCATGGTACAACTTCTCAATAGTGGCGGCGCTTTTCCGACGAGTTTTGGAAGTCGAATACGATTGTTTTCGACGTGGTGGGGATTCTCAGAATTGCCGTCAAATTCAAAAAATGTTGGCAGGGAAGTAATGCTATGTTCCCACTGGATCGTTTGCCCCATACGTTTTTCCATAACATTTCACCGTCCACATTCGAGTTGAGATGTTTTAGTTTAGTTTAGTTTACCATGGAAACTAGAAATTCCCATTTAAGGTGAGTACTAAGTTCGAGTTTAGCCGCTAAAGTGAAAAGTAAATCAGTAAAAAAGGCATAAAATTATACATATTTGTTGCAAATTTTATTATACCTTGATGGGGAATAGCCCAAAGCAAATTTTCACAAAGTTTGAATTCCTTAAAATGGATTATTAACGAAAAGTAATCATAAAAAATGACGATTTTAGCGGCTAAACTCGAACTTATTATCCACATTTACGGTAAATTCAAATATATGCAACGTTTGTTAAAATAAATACCGGGAAAAATTGAAGTTATTTTCACATCCTTATGTTCTTCAAAGCCTTTGTTTTTTCTATGAAATTTATTTCAATAATTTGACATATATTTAGAAAAGAGTATGTTTAGTCAGAGCATATTCCAAATTAGGGGAGTTCAAATTCTAAAATTCACGTTTTTTTGAGGAGAGCTTGTGTTTTTAACTTGATTTTTTGTATGGGGAAAACAACTTGTTTTCAAATGCATATAAAGGGAAAACATCTCAATCGCCAAAACATGCTAACATACATGAGGTATATATAAACAGCACAACCAAATAAAGAGGATTTGGGTAATATTCAAGTTGAGAAAATCGCGCTCTCAACAAAAAACAGACATTACTCTCAACAGTAAAATTCAACACATTAAGGTACACCCTCAAAAAAAATCGCTTCTTTAACATATGTTCCAAACATATTTTGCAGGAAGCACATATATTATTGCATACTGCCGAAACATTAATATGTTTGTTTTATGTGAACATATTATATGTTTGGAAGCATTTTGAGCCAAAAATATTATATGCTTGGAAGAATTTTTCCCAAACACGATTGTGCTCATTCCCTAACATACTCGTAATTTTCACTTCCACGAAATTTTTTAGTTATTGGCACCTTTCTCTGTAATACAAATAATGTTGAAGAAATTATTCACTTTTATAAATTTTTTAAATTTTACCTTTCGCCTGCACAGAGAATCGAACCGAGGACCATACAGTTTGTAAGCCAACACACTATCCACTGGGCTACGTAGCTGTTATAGTCACCAGTAGATAATTATCGTTTTAAGTTACATTTATATAGCATAGTTTGCAGCGCCCACGAGCCCATGCAAACATAACATTATTTAACAGAAACATACATTTGTTTGCCACGTGGAGCAGTGGTTAGCATGTCTGCCTTGCATGCAAAGGGTCGTGGGTTCAATCCCTGCTCCGACCGAACATTTTTTTTTGTTTTTTTTTTTTTTTAATTTACACATTTATATTTATACTATATTAATTTTTTTAAATGAAACATCGAAATGTGCGTTATTAAAGATTTATAGTCAGTAACAGTGCTTGATATAAACGAAATTGACTGATTTTTGGATAAAATATTATTTTTTTATTGCAAAAATAACAATTTTGTAACAAAAAACTGTTTTTGTACAAAACTTTAAAATTTGGAAGGAATTCAAAAACTAACAAAAGAAGAACGTGGAGTCGAGTATAAACATACATACATAATTTTATAATATAAACATAAATTTATTTAGGAGTGAACAGTTTTTTACTAGCATTTAACACCATCGCTCTAAAATTCCTTTTATTTTTCTTTAATAATTCATTTTAAAGAAAATAAACTTTTTAAATTGTTTTAGCTGTAAAAGTCGAACTTAATGCCCGCTTTTATATTTGATGGTGTCCGTCAACTCCTCGTGGACTACTTTTTAATAAAGAGAAACTAAACTTTGTTTTTTTACATTTTACTGTGTAATTTTTCACTATTTCCTCCTTATTTCATTTTACCGTCCCAACTCTAAAAAGAGTATAGTGCCCTTTCGTTATTTTTATGAAGACCCCTGATTTCTTTTAACGAACCAAGAAAAAAATAATGCCAAAATGATAAACAAAACACATGTCCACACATACATAAAATGCTGCTCTCAAGGCGAAAACATAAGCTGTTTGTTTTTCAAATGTCTATTCTCTTGGTTCAGAATGTATATTCTCTTTATTCAAATTAAATAATATTTAGACTTAAACATATCAAATTTTTGGCCTTATCATAAAACAGTTTTCCGAAACAACATACAAGCGGTTTCACAGAAATTGTTCTCTTTTGACTCTTTTGCTGTGTTATATTGATATCTTTCGTCAACTCTCCCGGTTTCCATCTCTATTTCTCTCTATACTCTCTCTCTCGCTTTGAATAAAATATCACAACATATGTATGTTTAGTTGAAATTTGTAAATTTATATATGTTTGTATTCACACATATGATTTTTATGAAACATTCATGCCCCAAACATAATATATTCTAACATATTAACATAGATGTCCCAAACATTTTTGTGTTAGTTTAGGAAAATTACATGTTCGCACTTAAATATATTGTGGTTTAAAATCGTGCCCGAAACACATTTTGTTTATATCGGAACATATGAAAAACATATTTTTCTAACAGTGCATATATCTTGCATTTTATCGATTCAAAACAGTGGTTGAATTTTATAAGGTGACTGAAATAGTTATAAAATTATACATTGGGAGAGTATAACAAGAAACATTCTTCAGTAAACCAGCCACTTTGCATCTCAATGTATTAATTTCAGTCAACGAAGAGTTCCTGGTATTGAACACTAACATCCCTTTGTGACGAATTATCTTGCGAAATATAAGTCGGGAACAGTGACTTTTGCTTAGGAACTACCCTTGAACGTGAGTTATAGGCTTATGTTGATTGAACAAAAAGTTTCACTTTGACTATAGCTATTGTATGGTGTACGTGTTTTAACTGGTCACCCCATGGTGTTGTTCCCCCCGAGGTAACAACATTGGCAAATGAAATGGCGTTATTATCCTTTGTGGGAACCGTGGTGATGACCACTGGATTTGAAATTGCTAGTGAGGCGGCAACAGTATGGGCATAAGTACACTCATGTCCGCTGATATTGCAATGCGATTGTGTAGATATTGTGGACACCAACGAATTAAGTTTGTTGATGAATGAGTCCATTGCTGCGCATGATGTAAAAGTTAGCATAACACCGGAATTATATGTTTGTTAGATGGGCGTTACAAATTGACGGTATCCATTTGGAAAAGCTGAAAAAGACGACAATGTACCACATGTCGTTAAAGCTGTTGCCGAATGTGGTAAGACACCAGGAGTAGAGCGGCTGGCGTTTTATTCTTAACAATTATTAGTGTCCAGTGCTGTGTGAGGTTTGGTTGCAAAACAATTTAAAAACTGGTAGAATAAACTTTTCAAAACAATTATCATGAATGCGTGTGTGTAAACAATCTAATCAGCTGCTGCGTATACATATGTAATAATTTTATGACATTTGACGATGCTGTCAATTAAATTTCGGAGAAATAAACGCGAAATATTTCCAAAATGGCTGTTTTCTTCCTTCGAAATCTATTGTCAACACTCTCATTTTTCAACGCGAAAGAATGATTTAGGGACTTTTTTCGTTCCAATAAACATAGTACCTACCTTTAGCAATAATTTCTCAAGTGTTATTAAGGTTAAATTACACACCGTCAATCCGTGCGTTGATGGAAGGGTTGATTTTTTTCTGTTTGCGACAGACTATTCGAGCTTTTGATTTCAAAGGGAAATTTCAAGTCTTCAATCATCGGACGCATTGTACGCATTGAACGCATGGTATGTAACAAACGTCTGCAACGAATACACAAGCGAATACTTCAAGCACACGCCACACAATTCGAGTAGTAACTTCAGTGTCAATTTCTCAAACGAGTGAAATAGAAACCTTGCACATTGTGAACCAAAACAAATAGAACCCAGTAAAGCAAGCACCCAAAAATGTTTTGAAGTATTCGAATGTAATCGGAATTCCAAATCCAATCGTTTTATAATTTCCATTTCTGTGTAGATGAAGTTATTTCGTTTTCTCAACCATAAGAGTATGCTACACACACATACACACTTGATCGACGATTGTGTTTGTCTTTTGTTTGATAGTTACTTCGTGTCTCATACGAAGTTGCGTCGTTGCTAAAGCAAAGTATTCTATCTTCACTAAAAATGTTTTGATTTACTCGTATCGTGACGATTACTTCAAAACCAAAATATTGAAAAGAACTGTAAAACGATTCCTTTTGAATGTGAGGGCTCTGCAATGCTTGACACTGTAATCGCTTTACAGTGGTTTTGTTTTATTCATTAATCGAAGTATTCGAAGTATTCGTGGAGTGTATTGCCTTCACTAGAATATCGATTACTTCGAATAGGCTTGCGCAGGCCTTTGGTATGTAATTCTAGGTAAAGGCCGGTACTCTGTTCGGTTTTCGCGTTGAAACTCCATACAAAACCAAAAAATGCGAAAAATTTGCGAAATTTTTTCCATTTGTGATACTTTGTTTTTTCGTGTTGAAAAACTGACGTTTATAGCACGGCGCCATTTGCAATGTGAATTAAGAAATAATTTATTTATTAAAAACTATTTGTGCGGGTTTATAAATCAAACACGGACCATATTGTTACGTTTTTATATTTAGGCGTTTTTAATTACCGGACAATTAAAACACAGTTCTTTTAAATAACGACAATCTACAATTTATTTACTATGACTTCACACTTTACGATTCGTTCACACTGAAGTTATTCGTTTGACGCTTTAATTAAGACTGACTCGCAAGCAGCATGCGAGCGCTTTTATATATGACGGTGTGGCAATACGAGAACATTCTGGTAGCACTACAATATTCTGGCAACGCCAGAACATTCTTAGACAATGCTAGAAGGATCTACGACCATTAAGTAATTCGTCTGGTGGCTGCCAAACACATACACACTCACATAGATATATGCTCGCATTACTACAACAACAATGACAATAGACAATGAGATGAAATGAGAAAGCAAAATAACAAAGCAAAGGGGTTGTTATTCTATGAGAGAGTAAGAACTAACATTTCGGTAAGCAAACAAAAGAACATAAAAGAAATTCAGGAAAATACTAGAAAATGAATAGATGATTCCAACAAGTGATAGCGAAATTTTATCGTTACAATTTTAAATTTTAAATTAACGGAAACTAATTTAAATAAACTTATATCTATAATTATCAAATTCGTAACACTGCCTCCCGCTTAAGCCTGTTCGTCCCGAACAGGCACAGAACCTGTTCCGTAAGGAGCCAATCGTTCCAGATGTACAACTTTCATCTTTGATCTAGGGCTGTCGTCCTTCTGAATCCGGTATACAACATCATTGATCTTCTTGATGACCTTGTATGGGCCTTCCCACTGTGTTTGCAGTTTAGGACACAATCCTTTCTTTCGTTGCGGGTTAAATAGCAGAACCAATTCTTCTTCTTGGAAGCCCTCAGTATTTACAGCACGATCGTATCTCGCCTTCATTCTGTTGCTGACCATTTTTATTTTGTTGCGCACTGATTCGTGAACTTCACCGAAAGTGTTTGGAATGTCGTTTCTGTTTTCTTCCATGGCGAGCTCATTAGGTTTAGCGCCGAATATCAGATCTCCAGGCAACTTCAACTCAGTTCCGAATAGAACATTGGCCGGTGTTCGAGAGGTGGAATCATGAATGGCAGATCTATAGGACAGCAAAAACTTTGGTATATGATCGTCCCAGTCCCTCTGGCCGTTGTCCACTACTTTTCGAAGATGTTCCTCCAGAGTGCGATTAAACCTTTCTACCATGCCATCGGATTGTGGATGTAATGGTGTAGTCCTCGTTTTCTTGATACCAAGGGATTCACACATCTCTTTGAATATGGCCGATTCAAAATTTCTTCCCTGGTCTGAGTGAATCTCGGACGGCACACCGTAGCGACATATCCAGTTTTTGTTGACAACATCCACAATCGTTTTTGCCTCTTGGTTTGGAATTGCATACACCTCCGGCCATTTGCTGAAGTAATCCATGACCACAAGGACATAACGGTTTCCAGAATCACTTACTGGGAAAGGGCCTGCCACGTCCATTGCTATTCTTTCAAACGGGGCTCCTGGTCTATATTCTTGCATAGGACCTCGACTTTTCCTTGTTGGACCTTTCGCCTTCATGCACTTCTCGCAATTGGCTACCCATTCAGCAATTGATTTCTGGCATCCAACCCAGTAGAATCGTTGCTTCACTTTCTCGGCGGTTTTGGTTATTCCCAGATGACCTCCACTGGGACCATTATGGAACTCCGCCAAAACATCTCTTATTTTGGAATCTGGAACGATGATCAAATTTCGGCTGCTCTTGCCATCTTCGCTTTCCCATTTACGTTGCAGGGATCCATTGACTAGAACTAAACTATCCCATTGAGCCCAGTATGATTTCATAAGTAGACTTTCGGCTGCGATGTCTTTCTTACTGGGCTTCTTGTTCTCTTCCTTTGCCGAAATAATTTTATTCAAAATGGGATCTTTACGCTGTTCTGTTGGCCAGTCCACTCCAGATTCGACGTGTAACAGCCGAATATCAACAATCTCCTCCTTGTGTTCAGCCTTCGAGCAGTGCTTGCATTCTATACTGCAAGGTCGACGTGACAAAGCGTCAGCGTTACCGTGTTTTCCACCTTTTCTATGCTCGACACTGAAATCATAGCTTTGGAGCCTCTCGATCCAACGTGCCAGTTGAGCTTCCGGATTCTTGAATTGGAGCAACCATCGTAGAGCTGAGTGATCAGTCCTGAGCAAGAAGTGTTGTCCATACAAATATTTATGATAATGTTTTACACTCTCTATGACGGCTAGCAGCTCTCGTCGCGTTACACAGTAGTTCTTTTCGGGCTTGGACAACGTTCGGCTGAAATATCCGATGACCTTCTCCTTGCCGTCTATCTGTTGGGATAGCACACCTCCAATACCATGCGCGCTAGCATCTGTATCCAAAACAAATTTTTCGCCCGGAATAGGATACGCTAGAACAGGAGCTGAACATAAAAGTTCTTTTAAATGTTGGAATGAATCCTCCTGTTCGTCGCTCCACTGGAACTTCTGACCTTTTTGCGTCAATTTATGGAGACTAGCGGCGATGCTGGCGAAGTTTGGGACGAATCGTCGGTAATATGTACATAACCCAAGGAAACTTCTTAATTCGTGGAGATTTCGTGGTCGTGGCCAATCTCTGACAGCTTGGATTTTGTCTCCATCGGTGGATATGCCCTCTGCAGTCACATGATGACCCAGGTATTTAACTTCCCGCTGGAAAAGGGAGCATTTCTTTGCGTTAAGGCGTAGACCAGCGGCTGACAATTGCTGGATAACGTCTTTCAAGTTCTTAAGGTGCTCGTCAAACGTTTTGCCCATCACTATGATGTCGTCCAAGTATATCAAGCACGACTTCCAGTGCAACCCCTTCAGTACCCGCTCCATCAATCTTTCGAAGGTAGCCGGAGCGTTGCAGAGCCCGAATGGCATTACATTGAATTGCCAGAGACCGCCATTAACGCCAAAAGCCGTCTTTTCCTTGTCTTTCTCGGCGATCTCTACTTGCCAATATCCACTCTGCAAATCAAGCGTAGAAAACCATGTTGTTCCGGCTAGTGTGTCCAACGTGTCATCAATGCGTGGAAGCGGATAACTGTCCTTTTTGGTGACATCATTCAGTTTTCTGTAGTCCACGCAGAATCGGGTACTTCCATCTTTCTTTTTGACCAGCACAACTGGGGAACACCAAGGACTTGATGATGGCTCGATCACTCCACTCTCCGCCATTTCCTTTATGAGCTTTTGAACTTCGCCTCTTTTTGCCAGGGGAACACTTCGTGGTGCCTGTTTTATGGGCCTTTCTTCTGCGGTTTTAATTTCATGTTTCACTACAGATGTTCTCCCTTGATTTCCCTTTTCAGAAGCAAAAGCAGAGGCGTTTTTCCACAACAATTGCTTGGCTTTATTTCTCTCTGACGGCGATAGATGACGTGTCCAAGCCTCGAAATACCCTTCTAAGTGTTTTCTCACTGCTCCATGTGTCTTTGATGAGTTGCCTTCCAAATTGACTATTGCCTCGGCTGGTGTACATTTTCCAATATCAGAAAATTTTACAATTTGCTCATGATTGTCAGACAAGTTCAAGACCCGAACTGGTATTAGTCTCTCTTCGTTCGGTGTTACCAGGGCATTTGCTATCAAGATGTTGTTGCTTTTGTTTTCTGCTGGTTCAACAACCCACAATTGGCCGACTTCACAATCTCCATTCATAGAAACCCATATAATTGCTTCGGCATTCGGTGGTATAGACTCTGACTGGCACGTTGTCAAACGTCTGACAGGTGTATTCTCGTCGTATCCCACGTTTACCGTTATTTCGGCATCGCACCATGTCATTACACGACGCTTCATATCCAGATTGAGGCCAAAAGCAATCATGAAATCCGCTCCAATTATAACTTCGTCTACTATATCGGCCACAATGAAATCATAAGTAACGGATTTGTTAGCAATAGTTAATTTTACGGCGACCTTTCCATATACGGTTGCGGGTTCCCCTGTAGCCGTGCGTAGCTTGACTCCAATCAGTGGTGTAACTTTTCCTTTTACTAAATCAGATCTAATGATAGACTTTGATGCACCAGTATCCAACGTCAAAGTACGCTTGTCGCCATTAATAACACCCGCAATAGTTAAATTGTTATTTTTCTGTTGAACTATTGCTATGGAGATGGTGGGGCCATCGTCTGTGGGAGCCAGCTCTTGCCCCGCTGAACTAGCTCGATTTAGTTTAAAGGTGACTCACTTGACTGTGGGGTCACCTTCTTATGGCTATTGTTTAATGGAGATGGTGATGTGGACCTTGACCGTTTGCGTCGTGCTTTGCATTCTCGAGCTAGATGTCCCGGCTTATCACAGTTATAGCATTTGATCCGGGATTTATTTGCCTCTTGCTTCATTTCTTGCATTGCCTGCTTCATGGCCTCTTTCATCGACTCAATAACGGACTTTGGTTCGTCACACTCTGTCTCTACTTTACGTACCTTGTGAATTTGAGGCCGCGCTAGCAATCTTGCAGTCTCCTGTGCAAGTGCGAATGTAACTGTTTCAGCGAATGTAGCCTTTTGTGACGCATATGTTGCACATTTTATATCTGGGTCTCGAATTCCATTGACGAAGGTCTCAATCTTGATGCGGTCCACAAGAGGATGACTCTCACCTGGGTATGTCAAAAGCACTAGCCGCTCAACTTCTGTTGCGAAATCTTGTAGGGTTTCGTTCGATTTCTGGATTCTTCCTCTCAATTCCATTCTGAAGATGTCCTGCTTATGCTCTCCGCCATACTTGCGTTGGAGTGCCGCTATTACTTCATTATAGTTATTTCTAGAAGCAGCGGGAATGCTTTGTATCACATCAGCAGCATTGCCCTTTAATGCCAATAGAAGTTCAATTGCTTTATCATCGTCATTCCACAAATTTCTACAAGCAACCATTTCGAATTGGAATTTGAAGACATCAAATGACGTTGAGCCATCGAAAACAGGAGTTTTGATTTTTGAGCCCTCGATGACGCGCACTGGACCACCTTTAAGTTCCAGCTCTGACATTTTTTTCTCGATGTGCAGAAACTTCTCATCATGAACCATAATTTTCTCATCCACAGAAAGAACTTTCTTATCCAATTCCACAATTTGATTTTCTATATGGTCCACACGTTTTTCCATGCCTTCAGAAATTTGTTGTAGTTTTTCATTGAGAATTCTAGAATTTTCGTCCATCTTTTTTGAATTTTCGTCGAATTTTTCTTCCAATTTTCTAGAATTCTCATCCATGATTTTTCTAGAATTTTCGTCGAATTTTTCTTCCATTTTTCTAGAATTTGCTTCCATCATTTTGCTCAAAACATTGAGCATTGATGTGTAATCCACAACACTCGAAGCCACAGATGGAGTTTCTACACTGCTTGTATTGGCGAGTATTGATTCATCAATGTCTTCCTTATAATCAAACTCATGCGTCGCAATGTCCATATTACGCCGTTCAAACTCTTCCAGTAGACGCTTTTGAAGCTGGGCCTTATTGCCTGTTGTCGGCAGCTCCAGTTTGCTCAATTCCTTTTTTAAGTCTTCCACACGAAGCTCATTAAACTTCATTGTAGATTTTTTCCCGTTATTTCACTTCCGACACCAATTGTTACGTTTTTATATTTAGGCGTTTTTAATTACCGGACAATTAAAACACAGTTCTTTTAAATAACGACAATCTACAATTTATTTACTATGACTTCACACTTTACGATTCGTTCACACTGAAGTTATTCGTTTGACGCTTTAATTAAGACTGACTCGCAAGCAGCATGCGAGCGCTTTTATATATGACGGTGTGGCAATACGAGAACATTCTGGTAGCACTACAATATTCTGGCAACGCCAGAACATTCTTAGACAATGCTAGAAGGATCTACGACCATTAAGTAATTCGTCTGGTGGCTGCCAAACACATACACACTCACATAGATATATGCTCGCATTACTACAACAACAATGACAATAGACAATGAGATGAAATGAGAAAGCAAAATAACAAAGCAAAGGGGTTGTTATTCTATGAGAGAGTAAGAACTAACATTTCGGTAAGCAAACAAAAGAACATAAAAGAAATTCAGGAAAATACTAGAAAATGAATAGATGATTCCAACAAGTGATAGCGAAATTTTATCGTTACAATTTTAAATTTTAAATTAACGGAAACTAATTTAAATAAACTTATATCTATAATTATCAAATTCGTAACAATATTTTTGTTCCGAAACTATACAAAGGATTAAAGGAATAGCAGATCAATTGCCCAAGGAAAAATAAAATGTTATTTTGTAAAAACAAGCAACAACCACCAACTTAATCCAATATCGCTCCCTGTAAAATAGCGCTCCAAGCTACCTAAAAAACGCCGCTTTCTATGTGCGAAATAATGGTTTCCATAAAAATTTTTCGCAAGAATGAACATAGTACCGGCCTTTATGTGGCAGCCCGATGTATCAGGCTCACTTAGACTATTCAGTCCATTGTGATACCACATTGGTGAACTCTTATCACTGAGTACTGCCCGATTCCATGTTAAGCTCAATGACAAGGGACCTCCTTTTTATAGCCGAGTCCGAACGGCGTTCCACATTACAGTGAAACCACTTAGAGAAGCTTTGATGTTACATCCCAGTTTATAAATAGTTACTATGGCAACTCTGATCTGTCAAGGACTGACTTTTTGTAATTCCTTTTTAGTATTGCATCACTTCTTAATAAACGTTTAAAATGTAAGCGTGTGCTTTTTATTTCAAAATCAAAGATATATTAAATTGGCGACGAGATAAAAAGAAAAACACAGAGACGATGAACGCAGATCAATTTAAAGAGCTCCTGGAAGTTTTCAACAAAAATCAACGTGATTTAATAAAACAAATTGCGGAAATTTCAACAAGTTCCCAGTTGCAGCCACAACAACAACAAAATGGCGCGCCGCCTTTACAAATAATGATACCACCATTTGAACAATTTGATTCAAGCAAAGAAAATTTCAAGTTGTATCGCCAAAGGTTTGAAAATTATTTGTCCATGAATTCAATTGGTTCAAAAAATGTCAAGTTACTGGTATCTCTAGTTGCACCACAAAAATTAAACGACGTTCAATATGACGAATTGGTACAGAAGCTCGAGGCACACTTGTGCCCAAAGAAGAATACATTTGTACTTCAACACCGTTTTTATCTACATTCCAATCGGAAGATCAGTCAATTGCCGATTATATTGCCTTGTTGCGTCGTGATTTGATCGAATGTGAGTTTATATCGACTTGTGAGTGTAGAGCAGACATATCCAACATTTTCCTTCGTGCCCAATTTATACGTGGGTTAAGAGACGGCAACATAAGAGAACAACTTCTACAATCGGATGAGCCGGAGTTTGGTAAAATTATGGAAAGAGCTTTGGCACTAGAAGCGTCGAAAATTGATAGTCGAGAACTGGATTCTAGGAACAATACTGGAATGAATGAAGTAAATAAAATTCAAGCAAGGTCGTCAAATGGAAATCGTCGAAGAAGCCGTCCAAGGAATCGTTCATTTTCAAAAGCTTCAACACAATCAAGATCAAAGGTAAACTTTGCAGAATTGGGTATTGACAATTTATGCATACGGTGTGGGAAAAACAACCACAAAGCAAAAGATTGTCGCACCAACCCCAAGCGCCTAAAATGCAAGGCTTGTAACAGAACAGGCCATGTCCAACAAGTTTGCATCAAGACCTTACTGTCAGCGTCGAACAACAATTCCATAGCAACAAACAACGACTACGCCGAACCAATTTTCAAAGTGCATGGTATAAACAAAATAGTTGATATTCATCACAACCAGCCATATTGCTTAGTACTAAGTTCGTTTCTGCGAAAAACGAATATCTTCATCTATCTCCGTAAATAGGGTTTCAAACCCAGGGATGTTAACTTATTTATGCGAAATAATATGCCTGCCTATTTTTTCGTGCGAAAAATCCAGGGTTGTATAAATATGTGTTTGAAAATACTCAAAACAAAGATTTCGCATTTATTCCGCGCTAACGTTTTTAGTATGGAGTATAACAGTTTTTCGCACGAAAACGTGATCTTAGTACTAGGCTTATGATAGAAAAGATGATGATAAGTACGTTGTAGCGGTTGAAATAAATGGACGCCGTCAACAATTTGAAGTGGACTCGGGCGTTAAATACACTTTGATAAGGAGGAGTGAGGTGTCTCAGCCACCTTTTACTACAATTCATATGTGCTGAGCACATATGAAACAGAAGAAGAAGAAGAAGAAGGAGGAGTGAGTATGATAAACTAAATATTCAAACACATTTAGAACCGTCGTCGATAGCGTTTCGATCGTACATAAAGAACATACTAATACCATACGGCAAAGTTAAAGTAAATGTTAGGTACAGTAACCACCATTCGATTGAGGAAAGGTACGTTGTGCAAGATGAGTACGAATCGTTGCTAGGACGAATATGGATTCGAAATTTGGGAATTAATCTCCAAGAGTTGGACGAAAAGCGTATCTATTCAATAAATTCTTCAGATACGAAGTATACTCATTCGATAGAAGATTTGATCAATAAATATCCAGACGTTTTTGCAGAAAAGGTGGGATGTGTGCCAAATGTTGAGGTCAAGTTACAGCTAAGGGACAATGCCAAACCGGAATTCTTCATGGAAAGAGAGGTTCCTTTTGCGCTACGTGATCGTGTTGAGAAGGAACTTGACGATTTAGAATCAGCCGGTATTATAGAAAAGGTGGAACGAAGTGATTGGGGGTCGCCGTTAGTGATTATTCGCTGACGCGGGAGTTCGACTCTGTGTCGATTACAAGATCGGGGCAAATCCCAAGCTTGTTTCGGCGAACTACCCAATTCGGCGAATCGATGAGATTTTAAACAACCTTAAAGGTGCCGGTTGGATTTATTCAAGGCCTATTTAGATTTTAAAGTTGACAAGGAATCAAGCGTAATCCAGACTCTTTCGACACATAAAGGTACATATTCGATGAATCGACTTTCATTTGGCATAAAGACGGCACCGGCAGAATTTAATCGAATTATGGAACAAATTTTATCTGGCTTGAAAAACACTATGTCGTATTTCGATGACATAATAGTATACGGAGCTTCCGATGTCGAATGTAAATATCATTTAAATGAATGTCTTCAGCGCCTAAAAGAACATGATTTGCATTTGAATTTAGGCAAATGCTCATTTATGAGAACTCAAATAGAATACTTAGGTCACGTTATTCAACATAATAAAATTTCAAAGTCGCCTTCGAAAATTCAAGCAATTACCAACATGCCGCGACCTTCTTCAACTGATGATGTTCGCCGTTTTTTAGGAATGGTTACCTACTATTCGCGATTTATACCAGATATGTCTTCAATAACTGCACCACTGCGACAATTATTACAGAAAAATAAAAAATTTTATTGGTCATCGAATTGTGAAGCCGCATTTTTAAAACTAAAGAACATCATAGCTAGCGACCACTGCGACAATTATTACAGAAAAATAAAAAATTTTATTGGTCATCGAATTGTGAAGCCGCATTTTTAAAACTAAAGAACATCATAGCTAGCGACCAGGTTTTAATGCCGTTCGAGCCGAAATACCCAGTAGTAGTGGCATGTGATGCGAGTCCAACGTGGGTAGCTGGTGTTCTTTCACATATTGTGAATGGACAAGAACATCCTGTTGCTTTTGCTTCCCGTTCCTTGACCTCTGCCGAGAAAAACTACAGTCAATTGGACCGCGAGGCATTGGCCATAATTTTTACCATAAACATATAATCTCCTTTGACTAGAATTCTTCACCAGCACAACAAGCTACCCGCTATGACATCAGCGAGGTTATTGCGATACGCAGAATTTCTTTCGAATTTCGATTACGAAATTGTTTTCAAGAATGGATCCGAAAACACAAATGTTGATTGCTTATCTCGAGCAGCAAAAATATAAACCTTCAACTGATCGAGTAATAAATGATGAAGTAAATCAATTATGTCTTTTATCAATATTCGAAATTTCCAGCGAATTTATCAATGCCGACGTTCTAGCTTCAGAAACATCAAAAGACCCAGACTTATCAAGCCCATTAAAGCAACTCGTCCATGGTACTTCCCAGAATGAATTGTATACTGTAAATAATGGCATAATTTTCAAGAGTCAAAGAGTATTAATACCACCAAGCCTGCGACCACAAATATTACAAGAACTTCATCACACCCATTGCGGAATTACAAAAATGAAGCAGCTTGCCAGAAGATACTGCATCTGGAAGGGTATCGATGGTGATATAGAACGTTTGGTAAGGTCGTGTGAAGCCTCTGTTCAAGTTCAATCTAGGCCAGCAAAAGCCCCTCTTCATAAATGGGAGGAACCTGTGACAAATTGGGATAGAATTCACATCGACTATGCGGGTCCTTTTCAAAATACACACTTCCTGATTGTGGTAGATGCGAAATCCAGATGGGCGGAGGTAAAGATTACCCGTGATGCTCCCACGACAGAAATTTCAATTAAACTTTTATCTGACATTTTTGCTTGTCATGGATATCCGGTTATAATGGTGTCAGACAACGAAGCCATTTTTACTAGTGATGCATTCAAATCATATTGCTCAAGAAATGGAATTGTACAAAAATTAATAGCGCCAGGGCATCCTAGTACAAATGGGCTAGCGGAACGAAACGTTCAAACGCTTAAACGTAAATTAAAAGCAATGTCTTCTGAGCGCGGATCTCTTCACAGCAAAGTCAATGAAATATTACAAAAATACCGAGCAACACCATTATCTTGCGGTAAAAGCCCAGCAGAATTATATTTCAACCGCCGAATTCGAATCAGGTTAGATGCAATAAAGCCAATTATCAAATTTCAAGCTACAAAGCCTATCCCGGGGGTCCGACAGCTAAGCGTGGAAGGAAGAGTCCAAGTATTACACATGAAAAATAATAAGACAGTGTGGAAAACCGGCACCGTAATCCGGAAATATGTCCAATTACATTATCTAGTAAAATTAGACGATGGATATATATTAAAGCGGCATATCGATCAGCTAAAAACTACACGAGTTCAACCACGTAAAGTTCATTTCGATGCAGCCATTGAAGAAACTACAAATTACCATCCAGACAATAGACAGCACTATTACTCATTTCCAGAAAACTTCCAATATCAAAATAGACCAACTGCTCAACAATCTTCACAATTGAATCTTCAAATACCGCAAGAAAATACAGATATTCAACAGCCTTCTCAGAACATAACCATGCCACCAATTCAGGACAATAGACAAATTATTCAACATCCATCTCAGCAAGAAATTCACGAAAGTAACTCAAGCCATCTAGAGCCTCGAGTATCTACATCAAGCCAAGCATCGTTGGTACCACAGCATGTACTGCCACGCACATCTCAACGACCTCGTAATAGACCAGCGTTTTTGAGAGATTATATTGAAGAAATCGATTGATGTAATTTCTGTTATATATGTAATTGCATTAGAGTAATTTGTACTTCACTCAATTCCTTAATACTGTTAATTAAATTCTTATAAGCGTGGGAGACTGTTATATCCCAGTTTATAAATAGTTACTATGGCAACTCTGATCTGTCAAGGACTGACTTTTTGTAATTCCTTTTTAGTATTGCATCACTTCTTAATAAACGTTTAAAATGTAAGCGTGTGCTTTTTATTTCAAAATCAAAGATATATTATTTGAAACCCTCAGAAATGTCACCAGCATTACTGAGGTGGGATAATCCACCGCTGAAAAACTTTTTTGGTGTTCGGTCGAAGCAGGAATCGAACCCACGACCTTGTGTATGCAAGGCGGGCATGCTAACCATTGCAACCCGGTGGCTCCGTGTAATTCTACCTTTATCCTCAAATTGAAATGCATCAACTAGTACTCAATAATTTCTCAAACAATTTTCGATGCAAGTAAATTAAAAATTAATATTGTATAAATGATCAGTCAAATCAAAGCCAAAATTCTATGAATTTTGTATAATTTATTCATTTTCGCCAAAACATAAATTTATAATAACCCTGCCAGCATTTCAAAATTTCATTTCATCCTCATCGCTACCACAGACTCGTAAGTTACACTGCAACAAACGCCAACAGCGATGGGCGAAGCGTATGAAAAAGTATGAAATTTACATGAAAGTATTTTGCCTTCACTATTGTTACAAGAGCCATGTTATACTTTGTGAAACGCCAAGCGCAACTAGCTTCTTACAATTTATTTATATAAAATCGATAATGAAGTGCTGAAAACATAGTTATTTCGCTTAAAATTGTAAAAGGTATATTGGTGAACAATTTTTGAATTTCCAAATGGGATAAGATAAAGTGATTGTTTTCCAGATATTTTACAGACACGCTGCCTCCATCGAGAATAAAAACACTGGCTGATAGACGCTGCAACATTTAACTTGCCACTTGTAAATCAACATCATTCTATTATTAATGAAAAAAGTTATGTTAAAAATTCTATTATTAATGAAAAAAGTTATGTTAAATGTGTTGTGATAGTGGTATAAATGTTATATTTATAAGAATTTATAAATGTTTAATCAAATTAATAAACATCTAAACAATCGTGTTTTACTTGACCACAATCATTCTTTTACAACTTTCTTAAAATTCACTTTTTCTGATTGTTTGAAGGGGCTCTTGTTGGCGTCGTTCTATATTTATTAACAAAGGCACCTAATAATTGCACTCATGCGATACTTTTTTATAGTAACTTGGCGTGATACAACTTCTCAATAGTGACGGCGCTTCTCCGACGAGTTTTGGATATCGTATACGTCTGTTTTCGACGTAGTGGGGATTCTCAAAAGCGCCCCCAAATTCAAAAAATGTTGGCAGGGAAGTAAGATAGCAATTTGAAATTGCTTTTTAACCCTGCCAGCATTTCAAAGTTCCATTTCATCCTCATCGCTACCACAGAGTATGTGACACTGCAACAATCGCCAACTGTGATAGTTTTTGCATCACTATTCGCATGAAAGTATTTTGCCATCACTATTGTTACAAGAGTCGTTTTATATTTTGTGAAACACCAAGCACAATTAGCTTCTTATAATTTATTTAAATAAAAACGATAATGAAGTGCTGAAAACATAGTTATTTCGCTTAAAATTGTGAAAGGTATATTGGTGAACAATGTGTTGTCGATCCCATAAACATGCAGCAGTATTGATTATGCCTTCGGACTTAACTTATAAGGTGCACAATATATGGGATATGTTCGAAACGAGCATTGTCGTCCGGAACAACTGATAGTCTGTAAAGCGCATAAGACTGTTTTCGACGTAGTGGGGATTCTCAAAAGCGCTCCCAAATTCAAAAAATGTTGGCAGGGGAAGTGCTGAAAACATAGAACAATTTTTTGGCTCTGTAGATTGTTATTACTTAAAATATTCAAAGAATCCCGAAAATTTCTGGATACCGAAAAAATCCCGGGATTCTATATTTTGAAATACCGAATCCCGGGATTTTTGAAAATCGATCTCCAATGACAGGCTTAGTTGGATTATACTGTTGAGGGAAATGTTTGTTTTTGTTGAGAATGCAATTTTCTCAACTTGAATATTATTACCCCAATCCTATGAAAATATGTTTTAAAATTTTTTGAAATTTAGCATTTCTCAAACGTTTATGTTTATTGGGTTCCCAATAAACACAGGATGAGCGTTTTTCAAATGCAACAACTTTTCAGTTTGAGGGTAAATATAATTTTCAACATAAATTCAACTTGACTTAAAATAGCTCATCTTCAATACATCTTCAAATTGTTTGCGATTTACGTCCAATTTGCCAAAATGTTGACGAAATCTTTGAAAAAGTGTTGAAGATAATATGAGAAAACTTTGACAAAACACTACCCTAAAATGCAACGAAAAAACCATGAGGTTTTCAATACTTATTTGTGCAACGAAGTTCGTGGTCAATTGTAAGAAATTAAAAAAATGGAAAATTTTAGACAAATAACCAAATAGTTTATAAAAATAGGTAAGTGAAAATAAAAAATGAAATAAAACTTTAAGGAAGTCACTAAATGTATATCTCTTTGCAGAAAACTAAACTTATGGATTCTACGTTCTTGAAAACATTAAAAAGCTTACCGATGAAAAAATGGGGGGCAATTAACTGGAACTGCTTCAAATAGTTTATAATAATTGGTACGTCAATATGAAAAATTAAATCAACACTTTAGAGAAGTCACTAAATTTAAATCCCTTTGCAGAAAATCTTTGGACGCTACATTCTTGCAAACATTAAGAAGCTGACCAATGAAAAATGAGTGGCTTATCGACAAGAAAAAGTTTCCAGAAACATTACAAGTGCAACCAATTAAAATTGTTAAAAACAACAAATTGTTGAAATCAACAACTTCTGGATGAAAATGTGCATCACATCGTCAGTTTAATTCATATGCTATTATCAGTTTAAAATGGATATTTTGTGAATTCCTTCTGTTGGAAATCAATTCTAACACGCGTTCCAGTCGTTCCAAATTTCAAATTGCCCGCATGTTAATAAATTTTAATGCTGTTTTATGACACCAAAAGGGAGGAAATCGAATTATCAATGAAAAAGTGTTTACTAATAATATTTAAGATTTTTAAAGTTTTGTTGTTTGTTTTTTTTTGTTCTTATTTGTTTATATATTTAATAAGATTATTATTTATCAATTGGTATTGTAGTGTATTATGTAGTGTAGTGTATTATTATCCCAATAAACACAGGATGAGCGTTTTTCAAATGCAACAACTTTTCAGTTTGAAGGCCGGTATGCACCTCTAGCGAAAAATTTCATTCCCATAAGAAATGCATTGCTATTTATGCTAACGAAATTTTCGGTAGCGTTCAATTTCGTAAGCTGGTACGCACCTTTAATGAAAATAACAGGGTTGTCAAAAGCATATTTTGGCAGCAAACATTTAATTTATTACAATCATTGTGTGCGTAAAAGTTTTAAAAGGTCTGTAAATAATAAACAATTTATTTGAGGAATATTTGGAACATATATTAACAATTTTTAAAAGCGATTAGCTGGTTTAAAATTTGTGTACACAGCCCTGTTTTTTTGTTGTAGACTTAAATAATTTTTTGCTACCGAAAATTTCGCTAGAGGTGCATACCGGCCTTGAGGGTAAATATAATTTTCAACATAAATTCAACTTGACTTAAAATAGCTCATCTTCAATACATCTTCAAATTGTTTGCGAATTACTTCCAATTTGCCAAAATATTGACGAAATCTTTGAAAAGGTGTTGAAGATAATATGAGAAAACTTTGACAAAATACTACCCTAAAATGCAACGAAAAAACCATGTGGTTTTCAATACTTATTTGTGCAACGAAGTTCGTGGTCAATTGCAAGAAATAAAAAAATGGAAAATATTAGACATATAACCAAATAGTTTATAAAAATAGGTAAGTGAATATAAAAAATGAAATAAAACTTTAAGGAAGTCACTAAATTTATATCTCTGTGCAGAAAACTAAAATTATGGATTCTACGTTCTTGAAAACATTAAAAGCTGACCAATGAAAAATGGTGGACAATTAACTGGAACTGCTTCAAATAGTTTATAATAATTGGTACGTCAATATGAAAAATTAAATCAACACTTTAGAGAAGTCACTAAATTTAAATCTCTTTGCAGAAAACTAAAATCTTTGGATGCTACATTCTTGCAAACAATAAGAAGCTGACTAATGAAAAATGAGTGGCTTATCGACAAGAAATAGTTTCCAGAAACATTACAAGTGCAACCAATTAAAATTGTTAAAAACAACAAATTGTTGAAATCAACAACTTCTGGATGAAACTGTGCATCACATCGTCAGTTTAATTCATATGCTATTATCAGTTTAAAATGGATATTTTGTGAATTCCTTCTGTTGGAAATCAATTCTAACACGCGTTCCAGTCGTTCCAAATTTCAAATTGCCCGCATGTTAATAAATTTTAATGCTGTTTTATGACACCAAAAGGGAGGAAATCGAATTATCAATGCCAAAGTGTTTACTAATAATGTTTAAGATATTTAAAGTTTTGTTGTTTTTTTTTTTTGTTCTTATTTGTTGATATGTTTAATAAGATTATTATTTATCAATTGGTATTGTAGTGTATTATGTAGTGTAGTGTATTATTATATATTTTATTTTGATGAAAATGAATAAATTATACAAAATTCATAGAATTTTGGCTTTGACTTTCAATTTGAAGTGGGGATATCATTCATACAAATTTAGGTTGAAAAGCATTTGCAACGATGTTAATTTTGAATTTGACTCGCATCGAAAATTGTTTGACAAATTATTGAGTAGCGATGCATTTCAATTTGAGGATAACACTTGAGATATTATTGCTAATGTGTTGAATTTCACTGTTGAGGGTAATGTCTGTTTTTTGTTGAGAACGCGATTTTCTCAACAATTTCTCAACTTGAATATTACCCTAATCCTTTGAAAAAATGTTTGAAAAATTGTTGAAATTTAGCATTTTTCAAACGTTTGTGTTTATTGGGATATATTTTATTTTGATGAAAATGAATAAATTATACAAAATTCATAGAATTTTGACTTAGACTTTCAATTGAAGTGGGGATATCATTCATACAAATTTAGGTTGAAAAGTATTTGCAACGATGTTAATTTTGAATTTGACTCGCATCGAAAATTGTTTGCAAATTATTGAGTAGCCATGCATTTCAATTTGAGGATAACACTTGAAATATTATTGCTAATGGTTTGAATTTCACTGTTGAGGGTAATGTCTGTTTTTTGTTGAGAACGCTATTTTCTCAACAATTTCTCAACTTGAATATTACCCTAATCCTTTGAAAAAATGTTTGAAAATTGTTGAAATTTAGCATTTTTCAAACGTTTGTGTTTATTGGGTTGTAGCATTTTTCTTAGCACATATGGCAACTTTGCTTGTGCGCATTGTATCCGTCCGCACAACGTAGTAAAATTAAATCAGCTGATTGTTTGTCACAACTTTGTTAGTGTAAACCATCACCACATAGCAAACATTAATTCAGGAAAATAGAAAACAATCCAAATATAAAATAATTGGAAGATTTTACCATAATTTTAATACGTGGAAGAAAATCAAAGAAGGTCCAGTCACACTCAGAATATCCGTGTGTCTGGCAGACCAATCGTAACTACAAATATTGGGAGTGTTGTGTTGTCATGTTCGGTGGTCAGCAGTCGCCTAATAGAAAACGAAAACATAGCGAATTCCACGATCCTGATTACCCTCAAGATAATTCATCATGTGCTGACAAATCTGTTGGCAACAAAAGATCCAAAGATGGAGACTTTCTCGAGAAACGTAATGATGAACAGAAGGCTGAGTATTTTCGGAAGGTTCAAGATGTCATTGAGAGAGAATTTGGTTGTGAACTGGCTTTCAAGCAAGACCAGTTATCCGAAATTGATAAACGACTATCGAAAGCACGTCATATGTTAGATAAATTACGGTATACTCTAGTATCTTCTTACTACAAAAAACAGGATTTGCCATTAGCAGCGATGACCACGTCGGCAATAAGGGCTGGCCAACCACTTTTCACAAGGGAAGATAAGGGCCCCCAAATGCCGATACATCCATCGCTGAAAAAATTAATAGGTATAAAGCCAAAAGAATTGTCTCATGTTATACGTTCTTGTCCAAAACGAACGGCAGCGCAAAATGCTGTGCAAACGATAAGGGCCAAATCCGAAGTGCATAAAAGAGAAGAAAGAAAACTAAAGCAAATTATTAAAGGCCAAGGAATAGTGATTGACCACTCCTTAGATCAGGATCAGGTCCAAGATATTACATCTTTAATTAGTGCAGCACAAGGAAGTCGGCCTTTGAAAACAAACATTTGGAGTCAACGAAATATTGCGAATCCATGGAAGAATGAACAAACCGGAAAACCTTTGAATGCTGCTCGCTTAAATAACAAAGTAAAACATTTGATAGTCGTTGGCAATACTTCAAAATTTATAGGTGCAGAACAAGAGAGAGATCCAAAAAATAAGTCGCAGATTTTAACTCATAAGTGGCTGGTATATGTACAGGCAAAGGACACAACCATACCGATTGAAAGATTTGTGCGAAAAGTACGTTTCCATCTACATCATTCCTACCGACCGAATGACGTAGTAGTTTTGGAGTCTCCGCCATTTAATGTAGCCCGAAGGGGTTGGGGCGAATTTCCAATAAGAGTTCAGTTATATTTTCATCCAGAATACAACCAAAAACCTGTGCAGCTATTGCACAATGTTGTTCTAGACAAAACTTTATCAGGAATCCAATCATTGGGAGCTGAAACGTTGCTAGAGGTATGGCTTAGAGACGTCGAGCTAAATAAAGCCGATATATCCTACAAGAGCGCCACAGAATTTTGTGAAGAAATAAAAGCCAAAAACGAAAATACGAAACATTCTGAAGTGTCTCCTAATGAAGAACTTGTTGATGAAAATCTTTTGGAATTTCTGAATAAAATTGAAGCGAGTCAAAATTCTATAAGCGCCGATATAGAAAAAATACAACCGACATTTGTAATTCCAGAAAGTTTTGATTCTAATAGTTCACCGAAACCTTCGCCGTCGAAATTGATTCCGAAGTCTCCTCCAAAAGCAATTGCTCATAGCAACAGCAGCAAGTTCATATCAGGATGTCAACAAAATTCTGCTATAACACAGCTAGATGATATTAAAACAGACAATTTGATTAATAAGTCTGCTGTAATAGAAAATCCTGTAACACAAACTTGTCCACCTTTAGCACGAATAGATACTATAAATAATACCGTACGATGTACTGTAACCCCAAGAACTCAATCGCTTAATACAACTGCAATCACTACAAATGCAAGCTCTGCCATGAACCATAATATAGTAACATTGGGCAAAACATCAGTTGCCCTTAACAAAGACTCCAAAATTGTAATGCCTCTTTCTTCTGTTGCTTCAGCAGTGAAAAAGACTACATTGCCTGTACCGAATGTGATAGCAAATACAACAAATTCATTTAAGACTTCAGTTTCTCTATCTTCTTGTGTAACAACACTTTCAAAGTGTTTACCAGTTATTAAAAATAATGCTCCGAAGCAGATTTTACAAAAGAAGTTGGTGCAGTTGGTTGATTCAACCGGTAAGGTTAAATATATGCAAATGCTGGTCGCTGCATCATCACCAATAACATCAACAAAAACTGAAACTCATTATGTATCATCCATGGCTCCCAAATTGGTTACAGTTGGATCTACTACAATACGACCTACTCCAGGTATGTATTTTACAGTTGTGTAATGGGACCAATACAAATAATATATAATTAAAGAAAATTTGGAATAGTAAATTAATTTAACATCATAAATAATATATGAATTGAAATATTATAATTATCAGATTATTTTGAATACTCCACAAAAATCCGACAAAAGCTGTGCATAGCCACCATACAAAACTAGATTTTAATTTCCACTTTTCTGCTATTGTCTTAATGCTTGAGTACAAAGTTACTGGATTGCCTCGCCCTTTACTCAATATTGTAAATTTGTTTAATTTTACCCATCTCGCAGAGCGAATCAATTCATAATTTCGAATGCTACACACAAAAAATTTCACGAAAATTTTTCCAATTAAAATTTTAATTGAGTTTTAATTCAATTAAAAATTTAATAGATTCAACAAATTTTTTAATTGAAAAAAAATCAATCACAAAAATAATAGTATCAATTAATTTTTTAATTGGATCAATTAACTTTTTAATTGACCTTCAATTAATTTTTTAATTGATACTATCATTTCTGTGATTGAAGACATTTCAATTAAAAATTAATTGGATCAATTAATTTCGTGATTGAATCAGAAAAAAATTTTTTTGTGTGTAGAGACTCCATGAATAAATCATTTCAAACACGCACAGTCAGACTTTTCACAGTTCAGACTTTCTTTAAGAACGAAAAATTATCGTAACAAAATGATTCAAGAATTTTTGGAGTCATAATCGAGTAGTTGCATTACTTTAAATATTGGATGTTTGCATTGAGAATCATTTGTTAATTTTTCTTGTACATAATTTTAAGCTAATATTCAAAATATTTGTTAGTTGTTTTTACTCAAATTTTAATACAACGTATTTGTATTTTGTGTTTGAATTTTATTTAGTTTTTGCTTCCACATACGACAAGATTTTAAATCTTATAATTATAGTATGTGGATATAAGTGGTAGAAATATGAGTGTACAAATTATTTAGTATACCATTAATTATAAATAAAACGTACTAACTAATTGAAAAGTAATACATAAAAGATAAAAAGTATTAAAATGATAACAAAAAACAATAAGTTTAAACATGTATCCCGAAATTTAAAATTTAATTTAATTTTAATCAACAAAAACTAAACAGAAATAAGGTTCAAAATAAAATGAATAGTATTCGTAATAATAGAATTAGAAGATAGAAAATAAATACTTTGCATAAGGCCCTCTTAAAAGCATTTGCGTTGCCAATGAATTGAATTTGAGGGAGCCGTGAGTTCCACAGACGAATTGCACTGTGGAAAAATTGTCTTTGAGATATCAGTAGACGATGACGAAAAGGTACCATTATGATTCTTCTGTTGGATCTACCAACAGTAAGTCTGCTAAAGAGATTTACAGGAACTTTATTATATAGTATTTTGTGTAGCATTAAGAGAGTTCTAATATGCAGAACGTCGTAAAATGAAACGCCGTGCAGTTGTTTTGTAGACGGAGATATATGTTTTTAACCCATAAACGTACCTTACAATTGCATTGTGTGCCATTTCTAGTCGAGTTCTACTTTTTGAGTCGCATTTGCTGAATAATTCGTAACCATATAAGATAACGGGTACCAGATATAATTTTACTGAGAGACCTAATATTCTGGGGCGTGTATAGGTAGGTTTTATACAGTGTTCTCAACATTCCGAATATTTTATACCAAGGTTTTTCGCTTTGCATACTTGACTCACATACCATTTTCCGACAGCGACCAACAAAGAGCATGAAATTAGATTTGTTTAGGTTTATGTGTAGCTTGTTTTCCAATGCCCACATATAGATATTGTTCAAGTCTGTATTCATTTTTTCTATTCCTTGTGATAATTCGTTTTTGGGCAACTGAGATAAATTTGCACATCATCTGCATATATTTGAATATTTGAGTGTTTAAGTATGCATGACAGTTCATTTATATACAAGCAATACAAGATGGACCAAGAATTGTTCCTTGTGGGACACCTTGTGTTATTTGCAGCGGTGTGGAAATACAGTTACCAATCAACAGTCTGTGGTGATTGGTAACTGTATTTCGGAGATAGTTCGACATAATATTAGTTGCAGTATTTGAAAATTTGAAAAAAATTAAGTTTTTTGCATAGTGTTTCATGGTCGACACAATCAAATGCTTTTGAATGACCTAGTAGAACAAGATAAGAGATCATACCTTCGTCCAAATTTGATCTATATTTTCAATAACATCTATCAGAGCAGTTGTACAGTTATGCTTTGGCCGAAAGCCAGACTTTCTACTTGTAAGAAGGTATTTTTCATTTAAGTATTCATATATTTGTTTATGTACCACTCGTTCAAAAACTTTGGACAGAAAAGGTAAGATGGAGATCAGACGATATTTTCCTGAGGACATTGGTATAGGGATTATTTTTGCATACTTCCAACTTCTTGGATATTGACTTGTCGTTAATATTGTATTAAAAATATGTGTGATAAACGGAAGTATAAAATCTAAAACAGTCTTGATGAACTTTGGATGAATGTCATCGAGCTTTGAGAAGTTAAATTTTGTATTGTTTTTATGAAAGTTTCATTTACTACATTAGGATCCTCATATATTTGTGGTAACGCTTTTTCGCCGATTCCTATTTCACGTATAGTTTTCCATTTCTTTTTTGAATCAGTAGTAGTCCCGAAATTTGTTTCCGTAGTAAGTTCGTTAACTTCTTTGAATTGCTCTGTTTACCTCAGCCCTCAGCGATCGAAATTCTTCATTCAGATTTGGTATTTTGAATCTTCTCCATCTTTTATATGCAGTGTCTTTTTTGTTTATCAGTATTTTTATAGTAAGGTTAAACCAGCAGTTATTTTGTTGTATTACTCTTAGCTTATATATGGGGGTTATCTCTGTATCTTGTTTAATTATATATTTTTAAATTAGGTATAAAAAATTGCTTATAATTTTTTTATATTTAAAATCTTTCTTTTACACGAAAGCCATATCTTCAAAAATTATAACTTAAGCTGTCATTTTTCTCTTTCCAGTTACAAATTCTACAGAAACTTCCAGGGCAGTAACTATCCCTATTCAAAAGTCAGAAAGCGTGCCCAGCAGCACCTCCATAAATTACAGTGGAATAACAATGAAACCCAATATTTTCAAAATTACTCCTGAAAATATGCAAACAAAACCACGAATTATTACATTTAGCACAGATACAACGACATCTACCTCTTCAACTGCAAATTCAGTAGCATTGCCAATGGGTAGACCGCAAGTAACAACAAGTTATGCACCCCAACCCATGAAACATCAACTAAAATCTAATGGGTCGACAGTGAAAAATGTAGTGTTTCATAAAGAAGGAAAAGTTTATATAATCGATCCATTGCAAATGAAATTGAAACAACAACAGAAAAAGCAAGTTTCATTGTTGAAGCCTCAAGTGAGTTTATTGAAGCAGCAAAAGCAACAACTTCTTGATAAAAATACGACAAAGGCCATTGATCATGATTATTTAACAACCGTGGATAGCAAAAGTAGTATTACAACTAATAATGCACCTCAAGTTCATCTAGGCTTAAAACAACAGCGATTGATATCACTTAATGCTTTGCAATTAATGCAAATGAAACGTGTATTTTTTGAGAAACAAATAATGAAACAAGAATTTAGTAGTATGCAATGTGCAGTAGAGTTTATATTGAGGCGATTACATTTGATTGCACCCAAGGAATCATTGAGTTCGGCATATCCTTTTATTACGCATAGCTACACTGAGTTCCAATCATTAACGGCATTTAAGCAGCGTTCTTATGAGTGGCTGAGAGCCAAGCATATCTCACGAATAATACGCAATCACAAAGATTTACAACATCTGAATAAAACAGCACGCGAAACATTTTGGTCGACTAAAGAAATAGCAAGTTTTGCTAGACAATATGCATATACACCAGATATTAAATCATTGCCCAAATTCATGGAAAAGCAAGAAAAGAACAGTAACGATTTCAAACAACTTGTTAAAGGAGAATTAAAACAAAAAGAAATCACATCTACCGATACATTGACAGATTGCCTAAAAGTTCACAAATGGATTAATGAAATATGGCCTGTATTGATGAACTATCAATTTATTGAAGATCAAAATCAGGTTATAGATGTGGATAATGTGGTTGAGGACGATCTTCTATTTGAGCCACGTAGAAGACAGTCTAAAAATAATCTCATCTCTTCACAGTCAGTTTCAAGTGGAAAATCTAATGATATTTATCTCTCACCTCCCACACATTTGGAGAATGAATGTAATTTAGTGTCACATATTTGTAAAGATTTAAGTATAAAACTAGTGCCTGAGGAACTAAGCCCCAATGTGTGGTATCCATCAACTCAAACTATACTAGCACATATTCTAAATATATTTGTGCAAAAAGTTATTAGAAAGTCAATAGCCTTGAAGCATAATGAAAACAGGGAAGGAAATGAATGTACAAGTATTATTCAACAAACAGATTTGGCTAAAGTTTTATCGCAATCAAGAGAATTTGATTTTCTTACGAATAGCAATTTCGGCATATGTTCCAAAGTTGAGAATTCAAAAATGCCCCCAGTTAAAGAAGAAACTTTATGATTACTACATTGAGTAATTTTGATATTTATTAACTTTAACATACTATAAAGTGTTTTTAATGTTTTGTAAAGTCAACAAATTTACCATAGCAACACTACTTTTAGACGCTCTTTTTGTGTATAATATTTATGTTTGTATATGATTAAGAGTACTATAATAATTACTATATTTTAATAAAGGAAGAATAAATTAATACGATGATTCAACAGAATTTTTAACAAGATTGCTACCCATATTACAAAAACTTATTATTATTATTTTTTAATGGTTCAAACTGAGCTTTTTATAAAAACTAGTTGACCAAGAACTCCAGTTTGAACCACTAAAGTATGAAACTAATTTATTACAAAGTTAACATTTTAAGGTCCTTTGTGACAAGTTTTGAACTTTAATTTAGTTATAATAGCACTTCTTCCCAGTTAGTTCAAATTTCAAGAATTTTATGAAAATCTAAATAATTATTGTTTACGCGACTCTTGAAAATTTTACTTAAAGTGGTGTACTCTGACAGTTTGAAATTACAAAGATTTTTTGGTGGTGTTGTTGTTGTAACAGTTTTTGTGAGACCTGTGTCCACCTACGGGTGCCACGTCTGCAGTGTTGCCTGGTTAGGGGTTTTCCCCCCAAATTTAGGAGGTTTTTTTCACGTTTAGGAGGATTTTTAGGGGTAAAATTTATTTGGGGGGATTTTTGGGGGTAAAAAATTATTTCTGACCTTATAAAGTGGAGCAATTCTCAAGCAAATTCGGAACAATTCTAGCATGAGTTATGAGAAAAAAGATGCGGAAAGTCAACAAAAAGATCCTAAATACAAACAAGTATCCAATAGCATTATTTTCGTTATCTTTTTTAAACTCTTCTGTTGAAAGGGCATTTTTAATATTTGACAAAATTAAAAACAATCGTATCTTAACTCAGCAGCTTTTTAAGAGTAAGCCCGCTTTTTAAATTGATATACATATTGTATTATTACATCCATAGAAAAAATAATTTCTCTGGGATGAAATTTTAAACAAACGAAAATCTCTTTTGTTTTAAAGTATTTTCTTAAATAGCAAATTTTATTTTTTATTTACTTCAAACGAAAAAACTTAGCATCAAAAGAAAACTTAGTTTTTCTAAAATTTCGTTTCTCAGGAAAGAACTCTTCTTTCAGGATATATATTTGTGTTAAATTTAATTTTTAAAGTGTATCACTACAGGATTTTTTTCACGTAATTTTGGGACCACTTTTTGTACTTTTATATTCTGAAATTTTTTCAAAAAAGCTTAGACCAATTTAGGGGTTTTTTTCTTAAGATTTGGGGGGGAAGAATCAAAAATCACCTGGCAACACTGCACGTCTGGTGGACGATTTACGAACCATCAGAATCATATACACAAGTTCAACAGGATAAATAGGACGGCCCGGATTTACATGACTGGTGCAATGAGAACAACGGCCACGGCGGCACTAGAGGTACTGATAGGGGTCACGCCGCTGGATCTGCATATCAGAAGAACAGCGGAGATTATACTCATGAGGCTGAAGAGCCTAGACTTGCTCGGAAATGCGGTAAGCAGACACATGGAACTTGTTGCTTCAGTTGGGCGAGATATTAGGACGGACTTTATGGCGACTCAGCATATGAGGGACAGCTGAGGTCGATTATACCAAGTATAGAGGAGTGGAGAGAGGGACGCATCCATTTTGGAGACCTGAACATATATACGGACTAGAGGTGTGCACGTGAGTAATATTTAGCTCACGCACACTCACGACGGAGAAATCTTATTCACGCACATTCACGCACGACGTTTTTTGGTAGGACTCACGGTCACGCACGCTCACAAAAAGAAACTTTGTACTCACGCACGAAAATCTTTTAAATGTCGTGACTCACGAAAAATATCGTGACTCACGAACAATTTTATGGTAATTTACCTATAGAACCTGACTGAAAACATGAGTATGATTCAAATCGAGAGCGTTATAAAACTCTTAACACCTAGGATGTCACTAAAATTATAAATGAAATGAGCGTGTATTTCCGAAATTTGTTACTCACGCACGCTCACGAAGATATTATTTTCGTGAATCACGCTCACCCACGACATTGGGTGTGTTAATCACGCTCACGCACACTCACGCCGTTGCCCTCAGTGTAACTCACGACAATTTCGTGTCACGTGCACACCTCTAATACGGACGGCTCGAAGATGGATGAGGGCACAGGCAGTGGTATCAGCGATTCATACAAGATGGATGACGGATGCAGCATTTTTTAGGCAGAGGTGTTCGCCATTGCGAAGGCTGCAGAACTACTGTTGATGAGGCCGATATTCAGGAGCAATATCAGCTTCTTCATTGACAGCCAGGCAGCAATAAAGGCCTTAGGAAACCCGAACATAACGTCGAAGGTAGTCAGCCGCTGTCGAAGAGAGCTTAAAGTTCTCACTGAACAGCATAATATCACTCTGAGCTGGGTACCTGGACATTATGGAATAAGGGGAAATGAGGAGGCGGATGTGTTGGCTAAAGAAGGCGCATGTGGGACGAACGACATCTTTACAGACGTCTTCCCCCCGCTATCCTTATATACTTACAGGATCAATAAAAGATATGAGGATCTATGGAAGGAACGCTGAGCTTCATCTGCGACCTGCGAGCAAACCAAGTTGATTTGGGACGACAAGAGCCGCAAGAACTCTGATTTCCTGATGGCGACCCGCAGAGATGATCTGAGAGCACCATAACAGGACACAACACCCTTGGAAAACACATGGTAAGGGTTGGCTTAATGACTAATGATATTTGCAGATGGTGTCTGGACCCAGAGGCAACAGAAGACTCCTACCATTTTCTGTGCCAGTGTCCAGCATTATCCTTTAGAAGAAACAAGATACTGGGCTCTTTTCTTTCTTTCAGGATATAACGGACGTACGGAACTGCAACGTGAAGGATATACTTGCCTTCATAAAGGCCTCGGGATGGAAAACGTAGGAAAACTTTCTCTGGAATTAGCCTGCAAACTAAAATGATTGAGGAGGACGAAGAAGAACAACAATGAGGAAACACAATGGATCAACATGGTCTAAATGGGAGACCAGTCGTTCAGTTACGGGCTGGTCTCACCCTCCATAACCTAACCTAACAGTTTTTAATGTATTTTACATTAATTACAATTTTAAATGCGAGCTAATTGGACAAGAAGATTAAGGAATTGGTATTATTATGCTATTGAAAAGATAATGCCAGATACACATTTTACAAGCCTGACTATACATATGTTTCAGTGTCAGTATGTTTCAGAGACATTTCCATAGTCTCTAGTAAGATCTGGCTTGGTGAGATGATTCAATTTGGGTCTTATATGCTAATTTCTTATGGGAATTACATAGGAGAATCATTTCTTCCAAGTTGAATCGTTTTTTCTCCACCACTGTGCATCATCTCATATAGCTACAATCCTTTAATCTTATTTTTCGATTTCAATTTGTTATTACATTACTGCAACAACAGATTGAAATCTATTTTTAGAGGCATTGCTGAATTCACCTGATTGGTGAACGATCACAGTCACGATCTAGTCAACAACAACTATTGTGATAACTATTTGAAACTGGTTTCAATGACACAACAACAATTCTAACGACAACATTAGTAGTGCTTTGTTTACCTTTTACGTAGCTTACTATTTTTATGTAAGCCTGATATCAACGCAGGCTGGTTTTTCGTCCAAATCAATTACTTTACATTAATTACAATTTAAATGAGAGCTAATTGGACATGAAGATTAAGGAATTGGTATTATTATGCTATTGAAAAGAAAATGCCAGATACCACATATGTTTTAGTGTTGGCTAATCCACATTTCCATAGTCTCTTTTTTTCTCCACCACTGTGCATAATCTTCTCATATAGCTTTAATGTAGTTTCATCTAATTTGTTCTATGCTTATGCAAAGATAATTGAGAAGAAGATGCAGTCTTGTCATAGATAACCTTTAACTGGGTACGTGGTGGTAAAATTTACCACCTCGAACACTCGTTTACATATATTTTAAAAAAGACGTGTGAAATAAAGTATATGTTAATCATTGAAAAAACATATAATATTTCGAAATATTGTTTTATTTTCGTTAAATACAATGTTTACTAATCAACAAATATAATAATGATACAAAAAAACCATTTTTTTACAGAAAAAATATTAATGTAAAAGAGGGGGTAAAATTTACCACACGTCGCAAATTACGCAAAAAAATTTTACCTCACCGGTTAAAGGATAATTGAGAAGAAGATGCAGTCTTGTCATGAAGCACCAGAGGACTCTGCCAACAAAATATCATAAAGTTTGCGTCGACGTGTCTCTCAAATGTACTGCCGTTTTCGTCGGAAAATATAAAAACATTTGTGTTTTTCATAAATTTCTGAATAAAAACCCACAAAAGCAATACCAAAACGATTGTAGAAAATTAAAATAAAACGTATGTGTATTTTAAAGCAAATATTCGTTATGGTTTTATGTGAATATTGCCGTTTAAATTTATTCCTGGGCAGAGCTGCTTTGGAAAAAATTGACAAATAAAACAATTTTTTTCTCATAGCCCTCTACACCTTAACATTTGTTTTCTCTTTCTCTTATGTTATGGCTTTCATTATATACAAATGAAGGCATATAAAAACGATCAGCTAAAGGATTCGGAGTCTGAATCAGAAAAAAGCGGATATTCTTGCGAAGTCGAGGGAAATACCAAAGATGCAGACATGGATAGACACCGTGTGCGAGAGGAGGTTTCTACTGCCTCAAAACTCACCAAAGTTGAACCTATGATTATTGCGAGAGTCACCGAGATCTTTGAAGAGGACATTCTTGATGACTCGATTGAAACGGCTGATGTGACGGTTGTTGAAAATCTCGATGGTCCTACGGATCCTCCGGATAAATCTTCACCATTGTAAGGCTGCATGTTCAGCCTTAAAAGTTCTCCTGATGAAAGGGGACATAGATATAGTTCTTATTCAGGAACCATATGTTTATAGAAACAAAATATGTCAATTAAGTACTCCGGGGTTCAAACTATTGCAGTATACTGGTAATAGGGATGCCAGATTTTGAAGAGGCAAAAAGAGCACATTCTGTTTATAAAAAAAGCACATTCTGTTTATAAAAAGAGCACATACGAAAAAAGAGCACACTTTTCAAATAAAATAAAAACATTTAATTCCATAATAATTCACTTAAACATAAAAAAGGTTCATAACATATACAACTCAAGCTAATTTTCTTATAATACTTTGCAAGTCATTTGTTTGATGTTTTTGTGAAAAATGTTATTGAAAGAAGTTTGTTTACATTTAGAACAGAGTACAAAGTGAAGAAGCAACATCGGCGGGCTCTTCTTCGACTCTGATATATAAAGTAAAACACTATTTAATTAGAAAATAAAGGCGTAGGAAAATCTCGTAGTGTGACATTTACGTATGTTCAGTTAACTTTTACCATTTATTAGGGCTGTTTTGTTTTAGCACTGGATGCAACATTTGTATGGGCTATCCAGAACATCGTTGCACTGGTGTTCTATCCAGAACATCTCATCAGTGCAAGTCGCACTGATGTTGCCAGATTGTATTTTGATAAAGTGACGCTTCTTCGATTCACAATAGCAATTTATTGTGACTAATTTATCGCAGCAGTAAATATTAATTACTAATTTGTGCATTTCATACATTAAAAATGCAAGATTTCACTTCTTTTCTGTGATTGTTTTTAAACAGCTGATGACAGTGTTGTATATTTTTGGAGCTGTCCTGGATAAACGAGTACTCCCTTTTCTTTTAGTCCTTCACGGCTAAAGGTATCCACCTTAAAGCGGGAAAAGCCTCTCACTCGAATGCGAAGGTCTACTGAGACCGCATTGCATGAACTAGTCAGCTTTATTGAAAGCTCACTATCTGTCAAAGAATACACAATCGTGGCGTTTCTAGACATCGAAGAGGCGTTCAATAACGTCCATCCGAGCTCGATATTAAATGGACTGACAACTCTGAATGTTGATCCAGGTATACTTAGGCTGTTAGACGAACTTCTAAGGAAGAGACGCATTTCAGCCACACTAGCACAAGCAAACATACAAAGGTATGTGAAAAGAGGCACTCCTCAAGGAGGAGTTCTATCACCTCTTCTTTGGAATGTTGCTATAAACAACCTTCTGGTTTCCCTAGAAAAATAAAGGATACAAGTGGTGGAATACGCAGATGATGTGGCGCTAGCAGTCAGTGGAAAATTCCCATCAACAGTTAGAGATATTATACAGAGAGCCCTCTAGATGACTGAGAAATGGGCGAAAGATAATGGTATTGGGGTAAATCCTGCAAAGACAGAACTAGTCATATCCCTGCCAACATTTTTTGAATTTGGGGACTCTTTTGAGAATCCCCACTACGTCGAAAACAATCATATACGACATCAAAAACACGTCGGAAAAGCGCCGTCACTATTGAGAAGTTGTACCACGCCAAGTTACTACAAAAATGTTTCGCATGAGTGCAATTATTAGGTGCCTTTATAGATCAATTTAGAACGACGCCAATAAGGGACCCTCCAAACAATCAGAAAAAGTGCATTTTAAGATAGTTGTAAAAGAATCATTGTGGTCGAGTAAAACACGTTTGTTTAGATATTTATTAATTTGATTAAACATTTACAAATTCTTAAAAATATAACATTTATACCACTATCACATTACATTTAACATAATTTTTGGCATTAATGATGATGTTGAGTTACAAGTAGCGAGTTACATGTTGCTGCGTCTATCAACCAGTGTTTTTATTCCATGGAGGCAGCGTGTCTGTAAAATATCTGAAAAACAATCACTTTATTCCATTTGGAAAATCACCAAATTGTTCACCAATATACCTTTCACAATTTTAAGCGTATAATCTATGTTTTCAGAACTTTATTTTCGTTTTTATTTAATTAAAATATAACAAGCTGGTTGCGCTTGGCGTTTCACAAAAAAATGGCTTTTTTTACAGTAGGGATGGCAAATTACTTGCATGTACTTTTTGATGTACCTTTTCATGATGGTTGAAGTGACATTTACGAGTCTGTGGTAACGATGAGGTTGAAATGGAACTTTGAAATGCTGGCAGGGATACTGCAAGGATCGCAAAACTCCCACCGTTAGGCCCATTTCCTTAGAGGTATTGAAATTTTCTTTAGTGAGTGTGCAAAATATTTTGGACAGGAAGCTTAATATTCAAGAAAGGGCGAGGAAAGCAACGGTAGCTTTATACTCGTGCAAAAATGCAATAGGGAAAAAGTGGGGACTAAAACCAAAAATTGTGCATTGGCTATACACGGCAGTGGTTAGACCTATAATGCTATATGGTGTTGTAGTCTGGTGGCCTGCACTTTATCAGCCGACAAGTTTAGACAAAATTCAGCGTATGGCGTGCTTGTGTATCTCAGGTGCATTCAGCAAGACAGGAACAAATTCCCTTAATGTCATACTGCATCTATTGCCTTTAGACATTTTGGTCAAACAGTCAGCTGCAACAACGGCTGTGCATTTGCGTGAGCTATCGTTGTGGTCGGAAAAAAGTTCCTCAAAATAATGCCAGATGTGCCTAACGTAGTGGCTTACACTTTAGCGAGAACACTTTTCGACAAAAAGTTTGAGACTCTAATTCCCAACAGTGAGGCGTGGTGTTCACGGACCGCGGGGAATAAAAGATATATAGATTTCTACACTGATGGCTCCAAATAGGATGGACAAGTGTGTTTCGGAGTATATTCTAAAGATCTGGAACTTCGAATAGCGAAAAGATTACCTGATCACTGTAGTGTTTTTCAGGCTGAAATATTTGCAATAAGAGAAGTGGTGAATTGGCTGAGAAGTAACGGTCCAGGCAATGTTGGCATTAATATATACTCAGACAGTCAACCTGCAATAAAATCTTTGGACTCTATGTTCCTCAACTCGAAAACGGCCATCGACTGCCGCCATCTCTCAATGAGATGGCTGAGCAGCACAATATTCACCTAATATGGGGACCTGGCCATAGGAACATACCGGGGAACTGCGAAGCAGATGAGCTGGCAAGGCTAGGAACTACACGGATGAAAAAGACTGTTTTTCATATGTTTGGCTATAAACATTATATGTTTGGAACACAAATTTTTAAACACAATATTTTTGAGTGCAAGCATATAATGTTCATAAACTAGCATAACATGTTTGGGACATATATGTTAATAGAACATATTATGTTTGGGACATAAAATGTTTGTAAATATAATATGCTTGGATGCAAACATATATTAATTTAGAAATAGCCTATAAACATATATGTGTTTAGTAGCTTGGAGCGCTATTTAACAGGGAGCGATATTGAATTAAGTTGGTGGTTGTTGCTTGTTATTACAAAATTAACATTTTATTTTTCCTTGGGCAATTGATCAGCTACTTCTTTGATCCTTACAAACTGTGTGGTCCGCTGTTCGAATCCCCGTCCGGCAAAAGGTAAAATTAAAATAAAATAAAAATCATAAAATTGAATAATTTCTTCTACAATGTTTGTATTACAGAAAAAGGTGCTAAGAACTAAAAAATCTCGTGGAAGTGAGAAAGATGTCGGGGAATATACAATTGGGCAGAAACAAAATTTTGAGCATTCAGGTCGAAAACCTATGTTGTTAGCACCTATATTACCTGTTTATTTTCATAATTCATTATGTTTGTAAATATATAAATAAATAAATAAATAAAATTTTGAGCACAATATTGTTTGGGAGAATTTTTTTTAAGCATATAATATTTTTGGGTGCAAAATGCTTCCAAACATATTATATGGTCACATAATAACATATTGTTACGTTTTTATATTTAGGCGTTTTTAATTACCCGACAATTAAAACACAGTTCTTTTAAATAACGACAATCTACAATTTATTTACTATGACTTCACACTTTACAATTCGTTCACACTGAAGTTATTCGTTTGACGCTTTAATTAAGACTGACTCGTTAGCAGCATGCGAGCGCTTTTATATATGACGGTGTGGCAATACGAGAACATTCTGGTAGCCCTACAATATTCTGGCAACGGCAGAACATTCTTAGACAATGCTAGAAGGATCTACGACCATTAAGTTGTTTATCTGGTGGCTGCCAAACACATACACACTCACATAGATATATGCTCGCATTACTACAACAACAACAATAATGACAATAGACAATGAGATGAAATGAGAATGCAAAATAACAAAGCAAAGGGGTTGCTATTCTATGAGAGAGTAAGAAATAACATTTCGATAAGCAAACAAAAGAACATAAAAGAAATTCAAGAAAATACTAGAAAATGAATAGATGATTCCAACAAGTGATAGCGAAATTTTATCGTTACAATTTGAAATTTTAAATTAACGGAAACTAATTTAAATAAACTTATATCTATAATTATCAAATTCGTAACACTGCCTCCCGCTTAAGAACCTGTTCCGTAAGGAGCCAATCGTTCCAGATGTACAACTTTCATCTTTGATCTAGGGCTGTCGTCCTTCTGAATCCGGTATACAACATCATTGATCTTCTTGATGATTTTGTATGGGCCTTCCCACTGTGTTTGCAGTTTAGGACACAATCCTTTCTTTCGTTGCGGGTTAAATAGCAGAACCAATTCTTCTTCTTGGAAGCCCTCAGTATTTATAGCACGATCGTATCTCGCCTTCATTCTGTTGCTGACCATTTTTATTTTGTTGCGCACTGATTCGTGAACTTCACCGAAAGTGTTTGGGATGTCGTTTCTGTTTTCTTCCATGGCGAGCTCATTAGGTTTAGCGCCGAATATCAGATCTCCAGGCAACTTCAACTCAGTTCCGAATAGAACATTGGCCGGTGTTCGAGAGGTGGAATCATGAATGGCAGATCTATACGACAGCAAAAACTTTGGTATATGCTCGTCCCAGTCCCTCTGGCCGTTGTCCACCACTTTTCGAAGATGTTCCTCCAGAGTGCGATTAAACCTTTCTACCATGCCATCGGATTGTGGATGTAATGGTGTAGTCCTCGTTTTCTTGATACCAAGGGATTCACACATCTCTTTGAATATGGCCGATTCAAAATTTCTTCCCTGGTCTGAGTGAATCTCTGACGGCACACCGTAGCGACATATCCAGTTTTTGTTGACCACATCCACAATCGTTTTTGCCTCTTGGTTTGGAATTGCATACACCTCCGGCCATTTGCTGAAGTAATCCATGACCACAAGGACATAACGGTTTCCAGAATCACTTACTGGGAAAGGGCCTGCCACGTCCATTGCTATTCTTTCAAACGGGGCTCCTGGTCTATACTCTTGCATAGGACCTCGACTTTTCCTTGTTGGACCTTTCGCCTTCATGCATTTCTCGCAATTGGCTACCCATTCAGCAATTGATTTCTGGCATCCAACCCAGTAGAATCGTTGCTTCACTTTCTCGGCGGTTTTGGTTATTCCCAGATGACCTCCACTGGGACCATTATGGAACTCCGCCAAAACGTCTCTTATTGTGGAATCCGGTACGATGATCAAATTTCGGCTGCTCTTGCCATCTTCGCTTTCCAATTTACGTTGCAGGGATCCATTGACTAGAACTAAACTATCCCATTGAGCCCAGTATGATTTCATAAGTGGGCTTTCGGCTGCGATGTCTTTCTTACTGGGCTTCTTGTTCTCTTCCTTTGCCGAAATAATTTTGTTCAAAATGGGATCTTTACGCTGTTCTGTTGGCCAGTCCACTCCAGATTCGATGTGTAACAGCCGAATATCAACAATCTCCTCCTTATGTTCAGCTTTCGAGCAGTGCTTGCATTCTATACTGCAAGGTCGACGTGACAAAGCGTCAGCGTTACCGTGTTTTCCACCTTTTCTATGCTCGATACTGAAATCATAGCTTTGGAGCCTCTCGATCCAACGTGCCAGTTGACCTTCCGGATTCTTGAATTGGAGCAACCATCGTAGAGCTGAGTGATCAGTCCTGAGCAAGAAGTGTTGTCCATACAAATATTTATGATAATGTTTTACACTCTCTATGACGGCTAGCAGCTCTCGTCGCGTTACACAGTAGTTCTTCTCGGGCTTGGACAACGTTCGGCTGAAATATCCGATGACCTTCTCCTTGCCGTCTATCTGTTGGGATAGCACACCTCCAATACCATGCGCGCTAGCATCTGTATCCAAAACAAATTTTTCGCCCGGAATAGGATACGCTAGAACAGGAGCTGAACATAAAAGTTCTTTTAAATGTTGGAATGAATCCTCCTGTTCGTCGCTCCACTGGAACTTCTGACCTTTTTGCGTCAATTTATGGAGACTAGCGGCGATGCTTGCGAAGTTTGGGATGAATCGTCGGTAATATGTACATAACCCAAGGAAACTTCTTAATTCGTGGAGATTTCGGGGTCGTGGCCAATCTCTGACAGCTTGGATTTTGTCTTCATCGGTTGATATGCCCTCTGCAGTCACATGATGACCCAGGTATTTAACTTCCCGCTGGAAAAGGTAGCATTTCTTTGCGTTAAGGCGTAGACCAGCGGCTGACAATTGCTGGATAACGTCCTTCAAGTTCTTAAGGTGCTCGTCAAATGTTTTGCCCATCACTATGATGTCATCCAAGTATATCAAGCACGATTTCCAGTGCAACCCCTTCAGTACCCGCTCCATCAATCTTTCGAAGGTAGCCGGAGCGTTGCAGAGCCCGAACGGCATTACATTGAATTGCCAGAGACCGCCATTAACGCCAAAAGCCGTCTTTTCCTTGTCTTTCTCGGCGATCTCTACTTGCCAATATCCACTCTGCAAATCGAGCGTAGAAAACCATGTTGTTCCGGCTAGTGTGTCCAACGTGTCATCAATGCGTGGGAGCGGATAACTGTCCTTTTTGGTGACATCATTCAGTTTTCTGTAGTCAACGCAGAATCAGGTACTTCCATCTTTCTTTTTGACCAGCACAACTGGGGAACACCAAGGACTTGATGACGGCTCGATCACACCACTCTCCGCCATTTCCTTTATGAGCTTTTGAACTTCGTCTCTTTTTGCCAGGGGAACACTTCGTGGTGCCTGTTTTATGGGCCTTTCTTCTGCGGTTTTAATTTCATGTTTCACTACAGATGTTCTTCCTTGATTTCCCTTTTCAGAAGCAAAAGCAGAGGCGTTTTTCCACAACAATTGCTTGGCTTTATTTCTCTCTGACGGCGATAGATGACGTGTCCAAGCCTCGACATACGCTTCTAGATGTTTTCTTACTGCTCCATGTGTCTTTGATGAGTTGCCTTCCAAATTGACTATTGCCTCGGCTGGTGTACATTTGCCAATGTCAGAAAATTTTACAATTTGCTCGTGATTGTCAGACAAGTTCAAGACACGAACTGGTATTAGTCTCTCTTCGTTCGTTGTTACCAGGGCATTTGCTATGAAGATGTTGTTGCTTTTGGTTTCTGCTGGTTCAACAACCCACAATTGGCCGACTTCACAATCTCCATCCATAGAAACCCATATAATTGCTTCGGCATTCGGTGGTATAGACTCTGACTGGCTCGTTGTCAAACGTCTGACAGGTGTATTCTCGTCGTATCCCACGTTTACCGTTATTTCGGCATCGCACCATGTCATTACACGACGCTTCATATCCAAATTGAGGCCAAAAGCAATCATGAAATCCGCTCCAATTATAACTTCGTCTACTATATCGGCCCCAATGAAATCATAAGTAACGGATTTGTTAGCAATAGTTAATTTTACGGCGACCTTTCCATATACGGTTGCGGGTTCACCTGTAGCCGTGCGTAGCTTGACTCCAATCAGTGGTGTAACTTTTCCTTTTGCTAAATCAGATCTAATGATAGACTTTGATGCACCAGTATCCAACGTCAAAGTACGCTTGTCGCCATTAATAACACCCGCAATAGTTAAATTGTTATTTTTCTGTTGAACTATTGCTATGGAGATGGTGGGGCCATCGTCTGTGGGAGCCAGCTCTTGCCCCGCTGAACTAGCTCGATTTAGTTTAAAGGTGACTCACTTGACTGTGGGGTCACCTTCTTATGGCTATTGTTTAATGGAGATGGTGATGTGGATCTTGACCGTTTGCGTCGTGCTTTGCATTCTCGAGCTAGATGTCCCGGCTTATCACAGTTATAGCATTTGATCCGGGATTTATTTGCCTCTTGCTTCATTTCTTGCATAGCCTGCTTCATGGCCTCTTTCATCGACTCAATAACGGACTTTGATTCGTCACACTCTGTCTCTACTTTACGTACCTTGTGAATTTGAGGCCGCGCTAGCAATCTCGCAGTCTCCTGTGCAAGTGCGAATGTTACTGTTTCAGCGAATGTAGCCTTTTGTGACGCATATGTTGCACATTTTATATCTGGGTCTCGAATTCCATTGACGAAGGTTTCAATCTTGATGCGGTCCACAAGAGGATGACTCTCACCTGGGTATGTCAAAAGCACTAGCCGCTCAACTTCTGTTGCGAAATCTTGTAGGGTTTCATTCGATTTCTGGATTCTTCCTCTCAATTCCATTCTGAAGATGTCCTGCTTGTGCTCTCCACCATACTTGCGTTGAAGTGCCGCTATTACTTCATTATAGTTATTTCTAGAAGCTGCGGGAATGCTTTGTATCACATCAGCAGCATTGCCCTTTAATGCCAATAGAAGTTCAATTGCTTTATCATCGTCATTCCACAAATTTCTACAAGCAACCATTTCGAATTGGAATTTGAAGACATCAAATGACGTTGAGCCATCGAAAACAGGAGTTTTGATTTTTGAGCCCTCGATGACGCGCACTGGACCACCTTTAATTTCTAGCTCTGACATTTTTTTCTCGGTGTGCAGAAACTTCTCATCATGAACCATAATTTTCTCATCCACGGAAAGAACTTTCTTATCCAATTCCACAATTTGATCTTCTATATGGTCCACACGTTTCTCCATGCCTTCAGAAATTTGTTGTAATTTTTCGTTGAGAATTCTAGAATTTTCGTCGAATTTTTCTTCCAATTTTCTAGAACTTGCTTCCATTTGTAGAGCATTTTCTTTCAGCAATTGTCTAGAATTTTCTTCCATTTTTCTAGAATTCTCATCCATGATTTTTCTAGAGTTTTCTTCCATCATTTTGCTCAAAACATTGAGCATTGATGTGTAATCCACAACACTCGAAGCCACAGATGGAGTTTCTACACTGCTTGTATTGACGAGTATTGATTCATCAATGTCTTCCTTATAATCAAACTCATGCGTCGCAATGTCCATATTACGCCGTTCAAACTCTTCCAGTAGACGCTTTTGAAGCTGGGCCTTATTGCCTGTTGTCGGCAGCTCCAGTTTGCTCAATTCCTTTTTTAAGTCTTCCACTCGAAGCTCATTAAACTTCATTGTAGATTTTTTTTTCGTTATTTCACTTCCGACACCAATTGTTACGTTTTTATATTTAGGCGTTTTTAATTACCCGACAATTAAAACACAGTTCTTTTAAATAACGACAATCTACAATTTATTTACTATGACTTCACACTTTACAATTCGTTCACACTGAAGTTATTCGTTTGACGCTTTAATTAAGACTGACTCGTTAGCAGCATGCGAGCGCTTTTATATATGACGGTGTGGCAATACGAGAACATTCTGGTAGCCCTACAATATTCTGGCAACGCCAGAACATTCTTAGACAATGCTAGAAGGATCTACGACCATTAATTTGTTTATCTGGTGGCTGACAAACACATACACACTCACATAGATATATGCTCGCATTACTACAACAACAACAATAATGACAATAGACAATGAGATGAAATGAGAATGCAAAATAACAAAGCAAAGGGGTTGCTATTCTATGAGAGAGTAAGAACTAACATTTCGATAAGCAAACAAAAGAACATAAAAGAAATTCAAGAAAATACTAGAAAATGAATAGATGATTCCAACAAGTGATAGCGAAATTTTATCGTTACAATTTGAAATTTTAAATTAACGGAAACTAATTTAAATAAACTTATATCTATAATTATCAAATTCGTAACAATATTGTTTTTTGGAAGACAACATTATTGAATTTGGATGCAAAAATACAAAATGTTTGGAACTTAGACTGCCCAAACATATATTGTTTAGACCAATATGCTTTCAAACATATTATATATTGGTAGAGATCAAACATATAAATGTTTGGGCAATACCCAAAAATGTATATGCTTGAAGCAAAATATGTTTGGGAGTATATGTTACAGAAGCGATTTTTTGTGAGCGTGTGGCTACCTGCAAGCTTTTACTGCGGGAGAAGGCTGTCATGATGGCGGGTGTTCGATGGGAGAATTGCAAGGGTTGTAACGACACCAAGCAAATATGACCCCATTTAAACTTAAACCGCACAATAGATATGCTAGTGTTCTCGAGACGCCAGATATCACTCCTGATATCTGCTATAACGGGTCGCTGCCCGATAGGCGATTTTGCAAAAACTATTGGTGCGAAGTGTAATGACTATTGTATGAGCTGTCATGATGAGGAGGAAAAGGAATTAATAAAACACCTCTTATGTGAGTGTCCTGCATTTTGTGTAAGGCGTAAGCAAATTTTAGGGGCATATAGCTTCAGATTACTGTCGGACCTGGAAAACGTTAACTTGAGCAGTCTGCTAATGTTTTTTGAACAATCTGGTTGGTTCAACAGAAGAATATACAGAGAGAATAAAAACACAAGAGGACGAAAATTTCTCTTCTACAAAAACAACAAATGTCAACCGTATAGATGTCGCACAATGCCTGCAGTGTTGGTATTACCTACGTTGCGGTCGATGCGCTGTTTTGATAAATTGTTTATAAAGGCATCAGCAGTTATAATTTCAAATTTTAAAAGAATGAAAATATTTGTATAAAATAACATTTGTTATTACAAAGTAGGTTCTAAATCCTATTTTCCTTACGTTTCGTAAAGCCGGCAGAGAACTGAACTGGATGACGCCGAGGCACACTGTATGATATTTGAGAGAAGCGCCGACAAAAACTGCATTTCCTCATGACTGCCACCTATTGACGCAGTTTCGCTTTACAGTTTCGTCCTGTTGTCTTTTTATTCTCTCTGGAATATAATTGAGAAGGTTCAGCGGTTAAAACTAGAAGTGCCCATATGTAATAGGTACTTTTAGTTAATGTGGTATCACAATGGACTGAATAGTCTAAGTGAGCCTGAATCTTAATCGGGCTGCCACATTAACCTAACCTAACATCGCTGCGGGAGTATAGTCATACTGACTACGTGGCAGGATGCTGTGCCAACGACAGCAGCAGTGGGTCGTCAGACTATGCGACATCTCCCGTACAACAATATTATCCGCCGCAGCATCTTACACCCATTATTGTTGTACCAGTTCCGGACAGTGCATCGTTTTTGCAATTTAATTGCAACGGGCTCCGAGGTAACATTAGTGAATATTGGACTTTATGAATCGAAAAAGGAAAAGTAAACTGAATTCCACCTGCAGCCTACTCCATTGTGGTGGATACAATGTGCTACGAAAGGATAGCACAAGAAGTGGAGGTGGCCTGGCTTTCATATTACACCGTTCCGTGCAGTATAGACCTATCCCGCTTGTTCCAGACACTAATGACCCGTATATGGAATGTATAGGAGTAACAGTCAAGTCTGGGGCTGCCGAGATAGAGCTATAAAATGTGTATATACCGCCTATTTGTAGCTGTGCTCCAGGTTATAGCCGAAACATTGAGTGGCTGTTGTGCGGACATAATCGATTGGGGCTAGGCGACTTTTATGCCCACCATGAACTTTAGCATTCTCTCCTAGGTAATGACCAGAGAGGCATAGCTTTGGCAGAGCAGATAGATGACTCCACATTTTGCACGGTTAACGAAGAGGCTACCACGAGAATTATGGGTGATTGCAGCAGTTCGTCAGATTTATCTTTAGCGTCGCCGGGTCTGATAAATGACGTTTCCTAGCAACCCGTCATTTCATTGGGATCAGACCACTTCCCCATAATTCTCACCATTAACCGACCCTCCGATTTCATAACCTCTGAACGCCGGACGTTTATCAATCAAAAGAAAGCCAACTGGGAAGGCTTCAGAGAATACAAAGACCGCCGCTTCAGTGAGCTCCCGTCCCCCTCTCATGTTCATGTTGGCCAGACATCATGAGGCCCAACTTCTCAGCCGAAGCGGAGGGACTCGCAGACGAGCGTGATGTACGCCGTCGTGGGTAGGGTGATTCCACTACTGAAGCCAGGCAAAGATTCGAGTAAAGGTGAATCGTACAGACCGATATCCCTTCTCTCGCCAGTAGCCAAGACACTTGAGGCGCTACTCCTCCCCAGCCTTGTGGAAAATTTCCATCTGCGCACCATCAACATGGATTCCGTAAGGTACATAGCACGACGAAAGCCTTGCATGCCATTTCAGCACACATTATTATGGGACTCAATCAGCCCAAGCCATGTCACAGGGCGGTCCTGGCGCTTGACCTATCGAAGGCATTCGATACGGTCAACCATGCCACACTATTCGAAGACATCGAGAATACGTACGCAGGCAGTTGAATGTCAGAGCCGACGGCGAAATAATTCCGACCACAAATTACCCCAAGATTCTCGGGGTCACATTCGACAGCCTCTTTAAATCATCCGCCCATGCCACTGCAATTTGTGATAAGCTCCGCGGTAGAAACAAGGTCCTCAAGTCGCTTGCCGGCAGCACTTGGGTTGCGGACAAAGAAACCTTGTTGCGGACAAAGAAACCAGTTCTGTACAGTGGTCTTTTATATTTCAAAATTACCACCAGCATAGTTTGCTTTACACAAATATTGTTGGCTGTTATCTAGGTGAAAAAATGCTCATGTGTTCTTGTCTGTAGGGAGAAGTGTTATCAGCCGTCTACCTAAATATACTAGAACCATTAGGGCTGATAACACACAGATGAGTATGCTACACATTCGCATAGCAATAAAATCCATGTGAAGGATTTTCCACACGAAGAGATAACAGCAAACACTTAATGCCGCTACTCTGTTCGGTTTTCGCGTTGAAACTCCATACAAAACCAAAAAATGCGAAAAACTAGCAAAATTTTTTCCATTTGTTATACTTTATTTTTTTCGAGTTCAAAAACTGACGTAAATCGATCAGTCAGTATTTTCATAACATGGCGCCATTTGCAATGTGAATTAAGAAATAGTTTATTTATTAAACTGATTTTTGTGACTTTATAATGCAAAAGTGGATCGGATTATTATTTAAAAATGTAATCTGATCGATTGATAAAACACATGGTATAACATGGAGTTGTATTTCCCTAATAAACTAGCAACCAACATCTAGCCGCTCGCTACTATATTGTAGAACATAAATAATGTATAAAGGTGAGTATTAAGTTCGAGTTTAGCCTCTAAAATCGCTAAAGTGAAAACTAAATCAGTAAGAAAAATGCATGAAATTATACATATTTGTTGCAAATTTTATTATAACTTGATGGGGAAAAGCCCAAAGCAAATTTTCACAATGTTTGTATTCCTTAAAATGGATTATTAAAGAAAAGTAATCGTGAAAAAATCATGTTTTTAGCGGCTAAAGGTGAGTATTAAGTTCGAGTTTAGCCGCTAAAAACGTCATTTTTTCACGATTACTTTTCTTTAATAATCCATTTTAAGGATTACAAACTTTGTGAAAATTTGCTTTGGGCTTTTCCCCATCAAGTTATAATAAAATTTGCAACAAATATGTATAATTTCATGCATTTTTCTTACTGATTTAGTTTTCACTTTAGCGATTTTAGAGGCTAAACTCGAACTTAATACTCACCTTAAACTCGAACTTAATACCCACCTTAAAACATGAAATTTAAACACAAATGTTAACAAAATAAAAGCTTTATTTGGTGAATTATAATTTTCAATCGTTTCATTTGTACTGGGCATCGGGATAATAAACACAAAACAAAATGTTAACAAAAGGAGCACAGCAATTGATGTTGCACAACAAGTATTAGCACTTCAACCAACATGTATATAGTACCGGGGTAGCAATGAATGGAATCACAAGAATTAATTGCTATGTTCCAAAAAATTAAATGCAGCATTGTAAAATTAGATTGTTTAAATCCAAAGTTATTTGTAAAATAACTTCTGCTTGTTCTTTTTCAATTTAATTATTATGTATGCGTGTGAGTGTAAATCGAGCCACTAGTTGCCTATGTATATGTAATCATTTCGTGACATTTTGCGATGTTGTCAATACATTTCGATGAAATAAACGCGAAAAGGTTCCAAAATGGCTGTTTTTTTCCTATATTGTCAGCACTATCATTTTCGGCGCGAAACAATGATTGAGGGGAACTTTTTTCGCACCAACAAACAGAGTACCGCCCTTTAGCTATAATTAGAATAAGTAGTATTTTACTTTCTAAAGGGTGATACGCTCAAAATTTGGTCAAGGGAAAACGCGTGTAAATCGGTGAAATCGTTTATTTAAAAAATCAAATTAAATTTCTTTTTCAAGTTCAATTAGTATAAAATTCAGGAAAAATATTCAGTTAGGCTTTCGCTTTTCCAAATCCGAATTGCCGGGCCTCACGCTTGACACCTGCCATCAGATTTTGTACAGCCACCTTGTCCACCTTCTTCGCCGCAGAAAGCCAGTTTGCCTTGAACAGCTGCTCGTTCTTAGCAGTTTTTTTGGTCTTCTTTAGTTTCCGCTTGACAATACCCCAGTATTTCTCAACTGGGCGGAGCTCTGGCGTGTTGGGAGGGTTCTTGTCCTTGGGAACCACCTGCACTTTGTTGGCGGCGTACCACTCCATGGCCTTTTTACCGTAATGGCAAGATGCCAAATCCGGCCAAAACAGTACGGAACAACCGTGTTTCTTCAGGAAAGGCAGCAGACGTTTATTCAAACACTCTTTCACGTAAATTTCTTGGTTGACAGTCCCGGAAGCTATGAAAATGCTGCTTTTCAAACCACAGGTACAGATGGCTTGCCAAACCAGATATTTCTTTGCGAACTTTGACAGTTTTATGTGCTTGAAAATATCTGCTACCTTTCCCCTTCCTTTTGCCGTATAAAACTCCTGTCCCGGAAGCTGCTTGTAGTCGGCTTTGACGTAGGTTTCGTCGTCCATTACCACGCAGTCAAACTTCGTCAGCATCGTCGTGTACAGCCTCCGGGATCGCGCTTTGGCTGTCGTATTTTGTTTATCGTCGCGATTTGGGGTCACTACCTTCTTGTAAGTCGATAGTCCGGCTCGTTTTTTGGCTCGATGCACGGTTGTAGACGATACACCCAGCTTATTTGCGGCATCTCGGAGAGAGAGGTTAGGGTTTCGCTTGAAACTGACCGTATCACCCTTTAGTATATAAATAAGTCATTGTAAATTTAACAATAAATTGAGTTTCCATCAAACCATCGTGGCGAGCACATCGTTTTCTTTTCTTCCTTCGCCGTGTCTTTAATGTACAACTAGGAGTCGTTGTACATTTTGGTGACCCCGACGTGATAGGTAGGCATACTGAAAATGTCTAATCTATCAAAGTGATAAAAACACGCAGGGCTAAACAAGTGAATGGGTAGTTTTGTGAGTGTTTGGAATTGGACAAAATGGCTTTTTGGAATTGGACAAAATTGTTCGTTCTCCAGATACAGAGAAAGGAAAGATAGAAGTAGGAAAGTGTGTAGACTTAGGAAAATCCTTTTATGAGTTAAAGAAGGATTTGATTGAAAATGATGGGGAGCTCCGTCGTGTGGGAGAAGTTCCATACGAACATAAAATATTCACTCTTTTAAAACATTTTATCATCTAGGAAGCCTTGTTACAATTAAAACAGGTACTGAAATAAGGAACGAGGAAGTATCCTTTAAAGTAAATGGATTTATATATGAAGAACTTAGGAATCTTTTGGAAAACGAATATTTTCTTGGCATTTGTGCTGATGTTATCAGCAATGTTAACTCAATAAAATTAGCACCAGAAAAATTAGACATTAAAAACGATTATGTTGAAATCGGTGGAATGTGGTTTCCATTAAGAATAGAACTTCCTAAATTAGTCCCAATCGTGGATGATTTCCATAATAAAACTGCCAGATTTGAACTGTGAAGGAACATTTGAGGAACCAATAGGCGATAAAAATTCCATGCTTACTAAGAGCACAGAAAAAATTACGCCATCGGACTGGAGGTCGGGAAGGTTCATCCAAACTGAGAATGTTTTGGATGAGAATAATATCGACATGTCAGAGACAAAGACAGTGGTCATATAAAAACATCGAAAGGAAGAAAGGTGCAAAGCGATGTGTTGTGTGATGGTGAACGCAATATTAACCTGTTTTGAGTATCGATTCAGAGATGTCCGTGGTAAAAATATTAAAGAAACCACAGAAAAAGAAGGATGTAATAGCTGCCAGGCATGAGAAGTCGAAAACAGCAACTAGTGGGATAACATCACCATCCACTGGAGCGAAATCAGTGGACTTAACAAATAGTCCAAAATCTAAGACAGCACTTCCGAAACAAGAGGCGCTTGAAGAATCTGAGAGGGCAAACAAATGGAGTGGATTATCTAAGACAAATAAAACCGGTAAGCAAACTGCCGAAACTATACACAAAATGAATAAGGAAAAGAAGACTAGTCCAGCTGAGATAGACGAAGAGCCAATTAATCAAAATATGTTTTGGTTACAGCTACAAATCCGAGATCAATCTACGACAATGAAATCCAAAAGATAAAAGAGCTAGATCAATTGAAGGATTTGGCCTTCAATATCAAAGGTTTTCATCATGATTATATATTGTTATCACGAGATAAGGTAGTTGTAAGCGGAATAATCATCTTCAAATTATATCATCGATGGAAAATAGAGTCCTTTACTTGCTGGTTGCTGCAATTACACGCCAAATTAAAAAACGTAAATTATAATTATTTATGTCCCCCATGGTTAGTTTTTTTTTTGTAATTTATTTATTTCATGTTTTCTAACAGTATAGTAACAAACAAGTTATAAAACTAAATTAACATATTGTTAAAATAATATATATATATATATATATATATATATATATATATATATATATATATATATATATATATATATATATATATATATATATATATATATATATATATATATATATATATATATATATATATATATATATATATATATATATATATATATATATATATATATATATATATATATATATATATATATATATATATATATATATATATATATATATATATATATATATATATATATATAAAGGGTGATTCTTTTGAGGTTAGGATTTTCATGCATTAGTATTTGACAGATCACGTGGGATTTCAGACATGGTGTCAAAGAGAAAGATGCTCAGTATGCTTTGACATTTCATCATGAATAGACTTACTAACGAGCAACGCTTGCAAATCATTGAAGTTTATTACCAAAATCAGTGGCAGAAAATCCGCTTTTTTATCGACAAATTTTGTTCAGCGATGAGGCTCATTTCTGGTTGAATGGCTACGTAAATAAGCAAAATTGCCGCATTTGGAGTGAAGAGCAACCAGAAGCCGTTCAAGAACTGCCCATGCATCCCGAAAAATGCACTGTTTGGTGTGGTTTGTACGCTGGTGGAATCATTGGACCGTATTTTTTCAAAGATGCTGTTGGACGCAACGTTACGGTGAATGGCGATCGCTATCGTTCGATGCTAACAAACTTTTTGTTGCCAAAAATGGAAGAACTGAACTTGGTTGACATGTGGTTTCAACAAGATGGCGCTACATGCCACACAGCTCGCGATTCTATGGCCATTTTGAGGGAAAACTTCGGAGAACAATTCATCTCAAGAAATGGACCGGTAAGTTGGCCACCAAGATCATGCGATTTGACGCCTTTAGACTATTTTTTGTGGGGCTACGTCAAGTCTAAAGTCTACAGAAATAAGCCAGCAACTATTCCAGCTTTGGAAGACAACATTTCCGAAGAAATTCGGGCTATTCCGGCCGAAATGCTCGAAAAAGTTGCCCAAAATTGGACTTTCCGAATGGACCACCTACGACGCAGCCGCGGTCAACATTTAAATGAAATTATCTTCAAAAAGAAAATGTCATGGACCAATCTAACGTTTCAAATAAAGAACCGATGAGATTTTGCAAATTTTATGCGTTTTTTTTTTTAAAAAAGTTATCAAGCTCTTAACAAATCACCCTTTATATATATATATATATATATATATATATATATATATATATATATATATATATATATATATATATATATATATATATATATATATATATATATATATATATATATATATATATATATATATATATATATATATATATATATATATATATATATATATATATATATATATATATATATATATATATATATATATATATATATATATATATATATATATATATATATATATATATATATATATATATATATATATATATATATATATATATATATATATATATATATACAGTTTTAAATACTGTTTTATGTTTATTTATAAACGCCTCAGCGTCTTTAAGACATTAGAGAGGCTAGTTGGCTTTTTTTTTTAAATATAAGATTTAATAAAATTAACAGTTCAAAACCATGTAATATTGTTGTTGTGAAATATTCAAAAATTCATTACATGAACACAATTCAATTCAAAAATTCATCTATATGTTCCAATAAAAAGGCTTTTAAACGATGTTTAAGGCTTTTAAACGATGGAAATTCTGTTTGTAGATTTCAGTTCTTTCGGCAATTTATTAAATTCTATGCTTCCAACATGTTCAATTTTTTGTTTTGTGAGCTCAAGTCTACACCAACCGATTCTTAAATTGCTATTATTTCTCGTATTAAAATAATTTTGATTAATGGAAAAATTTATTGTGTGATGCCCTATTTTGTGGATACATTTATAAACATATATTAACAGCTGCATCTTATAAATTCCATAAATAGGCAATACAATTGGGAAAACACTTGTATACAAAGTTGTAGTAGGATAAGTTATTGGCATGTTCGCAACTATTTTTAAAGCCTTGTTTTGCATTATAAATAAGGATTTTAACTCACTGCATTTCTTGTAGCCATACAAAAGAGTTAAGTAATTGAGGTTGCTGTGAACTATTGCCTGATACAATAAAAATTTTGCTTCAAAACTAAATTTGTTCTTAAATTTGTACATAAGCCCTAGAGATCTAGAAATCTTGGATTTAAGATAGTTTATGTGAACATCCCACGAAAGATTGCTTTGCATATGAAGGCCCAAATACTTTATTGAGTGTACTTCTCGAATGAGCTTTCTATTAATATAAATTTCAAAATTTAAGTTATCATGAAATGGTTTAAAGCGTACCACTTTAGTTTCCTCAGGATTCAAAAATAATTTATTAATTCTTGCAAATTCATAGATCAAAGCAGCATCACGTTCTATCACAGTTTTTACCACAGTCTCATGTTTGTACGGATACATGAGGCAAATATCGTCCGCGTAAATAAGCGTCTTTCCCGCCAACCCCAAATTTACTATATCATTTAGAAAGATTTTAAACAGTAACGGACCAAGAACACTTCCGCCACATGGTACGCCATGTTCAACCAGACCAATTTGACTCTTAACACCATTAATTTCCACATACTGCCTTCTATTTTGCAAATAACTCTTTAAAATTTGTATTGCATCAACACAAAATCCATAATATGGCAAATTCTTCAATAAAATATCATGATCCACGAGATCAAACGCTTTGGAGAAATCGTAGAATACCCCAACTACTCCTTTTGATCCTGAATCTAGACCATTGCAAATACAACTCAAAACATTGACAGCCGCCTCTTCCGTACCACATCCCTTTAAAAATCCAAATTGAAATCTACTGAGCATATCGTTATCACAAAGGTAATCAGATATCTGTTTATGTAATATCTTTTCAAAAATATTGTTAAAAATTGGTAAAACAGCTACCGGTCGGTACTTATCAACTGTGCATGCATTGGGATCCTTTGGAATTGGAATTACCTTGTGTGTTTTCAATGCATCAGGGTATGTGCAGCTAGTGATCATATCATTAAATATATTCACTAAATGCAACGAAATCAAGTCACAACATTCAAGTACAGTTGATGGAGAAATGCTATCATAACCTGGACTCTTTGTAATACACAGATTAACTATAAGTTCCCTAACTTCCTCTTCCGTTGTCAATTGTAGCTGTAACATTGAATCTGTTCGAATAAGTGTTCCCAAAGAATTACAATGATCACTGGGGGTTTGAGGTATCGATGATTTCAAATCCCTCACTGATTGTAAAAAGTAATTATTAAGTGCTGTTGCCCTATCAACATCCTTAGAACATAGGTTGCCATCGCTATCTTTGACTTTCACACTTCGATCCCTTCCACCTCTCCCAAGTGATTTATTCAAAAATTTCCAGCATCTTCCTGGATCATTTCGCATATTTTCCAAATTACAAATGTAAAAATTGTTTCTGGAATTTCTACATGCAATTCTAACTACTTTACTTATTGATTTCAATTGGTTCTGTATAAAGGAGTTTTCAGGACTTTTTCTCCTAGCTCTCAACAATTTTCCTTTAAATTCAATCAGTTTCCTCAAGTTCCCATTTATCCACGGAGTAATTTCATTCCTATCAACACATTTCCGTTTCCTTTCAGTGGTTGCCTCATTTCTGCATCTATCAAATAACAATGTTAATGAGTTCATATCTATCGATGCATCGTTCGTCAGTCTAAACAATGGCAATTTCCTAACATACAAATAGTTCTCATAAATTTGAGAAGGATCTTTAAGAGCAATTCCAATTCTAATATGAACAATATTATGATCGGTTAGCTTACATTCCACTGAATCTATACCTAATACACCATCCATATTTGAATATACGTGATCAATGGATGTGCCACTTCGTGGGCGAGTAATTAGAGCATGACAGTTTCTAAATTCATAACAACCTAGAATACTTTCCATTTCACCATTCGTCCGCTCATCTTTGGAATCAACGTTGGAATCTCCCATAAATATACATGGACTTCTACCATTCCCATCAAACATTCTCTCCAAGAATCGTATAAATGAATTCATATTGCATTTCTGAGATCTGTAAAACGAGATTAACTTTACCGGTTTCCCTTGCCACTTTAAACTATTCAAAGTTATAGATATTGACTCAATAAAATTATTGCTCTCACAAGTATCTGTTGAGAAATCTATATCATTCCTCACAAATATAGAAGTGCCACCATAACCATCCCGTCTACAACAATGTGTTTCTCTATAGCCATCAATATTATATATTTGTGTTACTTCTTCTCTAAACCATGTCTCTTGTACAGAAATTATAGCTGTCAGAATCGGCAAGCTTGAAATCATAGATTTAAATTTATTGAATTTATCAATTGATGACAAACTACGCATATTCACTGAAAGTATACTCACAGAATTTCCAAAACCGTAAACGTAATTTTTAAAATCTTTAAACTTAGAAAAATATTTATTATCCATGGTGCAAATTTTTAATTTAGAATACTACAAAAAAATATATAATATAAAAAATGTCTATATAATTTATGATGTCAACAAATATGCATCATCTTCAATAGTTGCCTTCTGAGATCGGGTTTTGTATGGCTTATGAGTTGAGGCCTCAAGTAATAAATCATTGACGTCTTCTTCACTTCTGATTAGCTTTGGTTTTGACAATTCACCTCTCTTTACAAAGACTTTTCCACCAGCAGCATAAACAGCACGATATCCCACCTTTTTGAGTGATTTTGCGTGATTTAATAGGGCCATTGTTTCACGACTCAAAAAATCTTGTACATAAACATTTTTGGTTTCTTCTTTTTCTTTTAGTGATTTTTTCATTGACATAATTTTGTCTTTAGTATGATTTGAATTTGTTTTCACAATTAATGTTTGTTTATTACTTTGTTTTGATTCTTTGTTTCTTAAAAAGTATGCATCTTCAATATTTTCTTTGTTTATTTCCACACCGGCATCTTTTGTAAATTTAAGCACAGTGTCTATAGCAGAAGATTCCGTCTTTTGTAGTCCTGTGATAACACAATCATTTTTAATTCTCTGTTCATTTACATATTTCATAGAATTTTTTAAGTATTTTATTTCTTCTTTTAATGTTTTGTTTTCTTTTTGAATTGATTCGATTTTCTTTTTGTTTTCTGCTACACCTTTAAGAATTTCATCATATTGTTTTGACATGAAATTCATAGTATCATGCATTGCTGTCAGCTGATCAAGTTTTTTCAATTCTCTTTTTATTGAACACAGCTCAGATCAATGGTACCACTATTCTCAGTGCACAGATGACATGCAAAATGTTCACTCTCATTACTCAACAGTCTTTCGTATTCTCTTTTATCTAATTTCGAGCACAAAACATGTAGAACTTTGTTGCACTTGTCGCACTCAATAGATTCTTCCTCTTCCTGTTTTACAACAAGCTTGCATTGGCCGCAAATTATTTGATTTGCTTTTAAACTTCTTCTAGGCATATTTGATGATTTTCTATTTCACAATTGTTCAAATGTTATACTTGTTAGATTTAAAATACTTTATTGTCACTATTTCCACACGATATTTTGAAAATCGTTTTCAATGCCAAGGCATATTAATTAATATGCCTTGTTTCAATGCTTGGAGCCGACTTATTTTTGATGTTCTCACATCCAGGGTTGCCAACTACTCTTATCCATATTTTGTAATTCTTTTTATATAATCTAAAAATATTTTTAAAAGATTAGGATCTTTTAAGGCCGGTTACACTTCAATCCTTTTCCCATCGATTGAAACTATTGGATCTTTTAAATCAATCCATTTTCGGCTTCTTCATAAGAACCCAATTTTCGGCTTCTTCATAAGAACGAAAATGCTGATCAGCCAAGTTACGCGGTTGCAGTAGCTCATTTCCATGGATAATTGGCTTTGACCTTGATGTTGACTATGACCCAATAGGTTAGGTTAGGTATAGTGTTGTTCGCTAAATCCTGTAGTTTCCTTTTTCAGTAAAACAAAACGAACAAAAAATTAAACAAATCAATTTAGACAAATATTGTACTATAAGTTTATTTATCATACATTTTATATCTGTATCATGATTTTAATTCTACGGATCTTGAGCAAATAGTTTCTTTAGAATCCGATACGGAGGGTTTTGAGTATATAACATCTTTTATTAATCTGTAAGGTTTATTTGGTACATGCTCTGCCATAGTCTGACTTGAATCCAAAAGTGAGTGATACCAGTCCAAGTTATTTACATTAGGTGTTTCGCCTCCCAATTCCGAGGGCAGTATATCCTTAGAAACTAATTCATGCAGGGAGTTAAGATTTGTACCGTGTATATAAAAACGTTCCTTTATATTTTCCTTAAAGAAAGGTTTGATCACCGATAAGGCCAATTCTACGTACCAAGGTTGAGCTATGAAATGTATACCTTTAAATTTAATTGGCATGCAATCCTGAAATTAAATAACGCGATTAGCTATGTGTGAATCAAAAAAATTTTTTGTTTGTTCATATAACTTTCGCTTGTCTGGAGACGAACGTATTATCAAATCATATCTAATTAAAGAAAATAATTAATTGGTTTCCTTTTAGTACTAATAACGTCAGTGTAAGCTATTCCGAACATAGGACTAAGGAGACACCTCCACTTTTTGAATGGGCTATTATATTGGCTTAGTACCTTGTAGGGCTTATTGTTTTTAGTGTACCACTTGAACTCATTCTCTTGAGTGTTTCAGCATATCCACCTGAAATTTTGTAATCATGTTCAGTGAAAACTCTTAGAAGTGGACACTAACGGCCGCATAAATTTTGTCCAAAATTGGGAGGTGTTCACTTCAGAGATGGTCTGTATCAAACTTGTTTAGGTTTGCGACTGTCGCAAAGCTGTAAACGTCGTAAACGTCACATACTTTTATAACTAACTTTTTGACTTATCAGAGTCAATTTCCATGCTATGTTATATGTGAGTAGAATGTGTTTGGGAGTATATGTTACAGAAGCGATTTTTTATGTACTTATTCTTCATTAATCTTTTATATCGCCGTCACGGCTTGGCTATCCAGTACTAAAAGAAAACTGGCTTATTGTAAATTAAATAGCATTTGCTGTAAAGAATTCCAACTTCGTTTTATAGTAGATTATCCATATTTTAAGTTACATGAACAAGCAATTATTTTTGTCTCTTACCTGTAGGCCCTCAATCATGTTTTTCAATATTTTTGGAGTTAGATGAGTCGATTGTTTATACGTGAAGTTTGTCCAGTCTACTATAACCACAAAACCCAAAGCTTGGTTCTGCACATCCTCTAATAATTTGTCTAGTGTTAGCAATAATGCCCTGTATATATCTTGCAGTCTATATTTGCTTGTATTCCAATTTGCCGCTGTAAATGTCACAACCTTGCGTCCTCTTCTATCACGTTGATTTAGTAGTCCGGGATTACCATCCCTCAAGGCCATTTGAATTTGTTCATCGAATATATTAATATCTTTCAGAATTTGGGCATTATTTTGTTTATATTGTAAATAATTTATAAGCAACTCCATTGCATTGTCACAGTCGAACTTTCTAGCATACAAAAAACGGTATAGGAAACTTTCATCATTACAGCAGGATTTTTCTTTTAAGGCAAAATTAAGACTAGATGCAGCCATGTCACTAAATTTTTTCAATAGATACTGATGATTTTTTACTTGATTTCCTTTGGGAGTCTCGAAGCCCTTATCAAAGTAGGATGAGAAGTTTTTATTGTTGTACGCTCGGTTTATAGAGATTTCAAAATATTCGGACATCTGTAATGTTTAGAAATATATGTATAAAAAATAAATAACAATAATTATTAAAAAATTATTTTCGGTTGGCAAAAAATTAGTTGTTTTTTTTTTTTGGTAACACTGGGAAAAAAACAATCTTAATATGAAGTGATTATTTCGCTTATTTTAGTAAAACGGTACATATCAGTGACAATTCTAAGCTTCTCTAATAGATTTACCGTTCGGACTCGGCACTCGATGATAAGTGCTACGTTCGTCTCTTGTGGTATCACACTAGACTCAATAGTCTAAAGGTAGGTACTATGTTCGGTTTCCGCAGCGAAATCCCATACAAAACCAAAAATGCGAAAAACTACCGAAATATTTTTTCGTTTGTGGTACTTTGTTTTTTTCGAGTTGAAAAACTGACATAAAGCGCATAGTCCCTAATTAGGTCGTGTTAAATCCTTCCATATGTTGAGATTAGTTAGTTTGAAAACATGGCGCCATTTGTAATGTGAATTAAGAAATAATTTATTTATTCAAATGATTTGTGTTAAATTATAATGCAAAAGTGGTTCGCGTTGTTATTTAAAATTGTTATACGATCGATTGACGAAATAAAAATAACATGGAGTGGTATTTTCGTAATAAACTAGCAACCACCATCAAGCCGCCAACTACTACATGATTGAATAGAAATAATGTATATAACATGAAATTTATAGAAAAGTGTTAACAAAATAAAGTTCTATTTAGTGAATTTCTTTTTACGATCGTTTCTTTTTACTGGGTATAGGGATAATAAACACAAATGCTGGCCGTGCATCGTAATTATAAAGAAGGCAGTGCGATTGATGTTGCAGTACTATGGTAGCTACGAATGGAATCACAAGAATAAATTGCTATGTTCCAAAAATAAAATGCAAAAATTAATTATGCATATATCTTGCATTTTATCGATTCAAAACACTGGTTGAATTTTATAACGTGACTGAAATAGTTATAAAATTATACATTGGGAGAGTATAACAAGAAACATTCTTCAGTAAACCAGCCACTTTGCATCTCAATGTATTAATTTCAGTCAACGAAGTGTTCCTGGTATAGAACACTAACATCCCTTTGTGACGAATTATCTTGCGAAATATAAGTCGGGAACAGTGACTTTTGCTTAGGAACTACCCTTCAACGTGAGTTATAGGCTTATGTTGATTGAACAAAAAGTTTCACTTTGACTATAGCTATTGTATGGTGTACGTGTTTTAACTGGTCACCCTATGATGTTGTTCCCCCCGAGGTAACAACAAATGAAATGGCGTTATTATCCTTTGTGGGAACCGTGGTGGTGACCACTGGATTTGAAATTGCTAGTGAGGCGGCAACAGCATGGGCATAAGTACACTCTTGTCCGCTGGTATTGCAATGCGATTGTGTAGATATTGTGGACACCAACGAATTAAGTTTGTTGATGAATGAGTCCATTGCTGCGCATGATGTAAAATTTAGCATAACACCGGAATTATATGTTTGTTAGATGGGCGTTACAAATTGACGGTATCCATTTGGAAAAACTGAAGAAGACGACAATGTACCGCATGTCTTTAAAGCTGTTGCCGAATGTGGTAAGACACCAGGAGTAGAGCGGCTGGCGTTTTATTCTTAACAATTATTAGTGTCCAGTGCTGTGTGAGGTTTGGTTGCAAAACAATTTAAAAACTGGTAGAAAAAACTTTTCAAAACAATTATCATGAATGCGTGTGTGTAAACAATCTAATCAGCTGCTGCGTATACATATGTAATAATTTTATGACGTTTGGCGATGTTGTCAATTAAATTTCGGAGAAATAAACGCGAAATATTTCAAAAATGGCTGTTTTCTTCCTTCGAAATCAATTGTCAACACTCTCATTTTTCAACGCGAAAGAATGATTTAGGGACTTTTTTTTCGTGCCAATAAACATAGTACCTACCTTAAGGCCGGTACTCTGTTCGGTTTTCGCGTTGAAACTCCATACAAAACCAAAACATGCGAAAAACTAGCGAAATTTTTTCCATTTGTGGTACTTTGTTTTTTTCGAGTTGAAAAACTGACGTAACTCGCGTGTTCAGTATTTTCATAACATGGCGCCATTTGCAATGTGAATTAAGAAATAATTTATTTATTAAACTGATTTTTGTGAATTTATAACACAAAAATGGATCTGATTATTATTTAAAAATGTAATCTGATGATTGATAAAACTAACATGGAATTGTATTTCCATAATAAACTAGCAACCAACATCTACCGCTCCCTACTATATGGTAGAATATAAATAATTTATATAATATGAAATTTAAACACAAATGTTAACAAAATAAAAGCTTTATTTGGTGAATTATATTTTACAATCGTTTCATTTGTACTGGGCATCGGGATAATAAACACAAAACATAATTTAAACAAAAGGAGGCACAGCAATTGATGTTCCAAACAAGCATTAGCACTTCAAGCAACATGTATAGTACCGAGGTAGCAATGAATGGAATCACAAGAATTAACTGCTATGTTCCAAAAAATAAAATGCAGCACTGTAAAATTAGTTTTTTAATTCCATAGATATTTGTAAAATAACTTCGCCTGCTTCTTCTTTTTCAAATTATTTATTTTGTATGCGTGTGTGTGTAAATCGAGCAACTAGTTGCGTATGTATATGTAATCATTTCGTGACAGTCTGCGATGTTGTCAATACATTTCGACGAAATAAACGCAAAAAAGTCCCAAAATGGCTGTTTTTTCCCCTCAAAATATATTGTCAACACTATCATTTTTCAACGCGAAACAATGATTTAGGGGAACTTTTTTCGCACCAACAAACAGAGTACCGGCCTTAATGTGATAACAGTCGATCAAAAACGAATAAGAATGAACATTTCTCAAGCTTGTTTGGATCGTTTTAAGCGAAATAAAATGGATTTTAAGCGTCGTTTCATAACTGTTGATGAGACATGGATCCACCACTATACTCCAGAGACAAAAGAACAATCCAAACAATGGACTGAAGCTGGAGGAAGTGCCCCTAAGAAGGCAAAAACAATTCAATCGGCTGGTAAGGTTATGGCAACGGTTTTTTGGGACTTCAAAGGTATTTACCAATAGGGTAAAACAATAAATTCAGAGTTCTATTGCAACCTTTTGGATCAATTAAATGTACAAATTCGAGAAAAACGTCCTGGCTTACAACACAAAAAATAATTTTTCATCAAGACAACGCACCAGCGCACAAGAGTGTTTTAACAATGGCTAAAATCAACGAATTAAAGTACGAGTTACTTTACCACCCACCTTATTCTCCTGATTTAGCTCCCAGTGACTTTTACTTGTTCCCAAATCTAAAAAAACCTTGCTGGCAAACGTTTTACCCCAAATGAAGATGCAATTACAGTTGAAGACCTTGAGGAAAACTATTTTAATCAAGGGATAGAATTGTTAGAAAAGCGTTGGACTAAGTGTATTGAAGTTTCAGGAGATTATATTGAAAAATAAAAATATTTTTGAAAAACTAACTATTCTCTTTCATTGATAGGCTAAGAAGTTTCCGAACCGCCCTCGCACGTATTTTATTATATTATATTTAGTGACATTTAAAATAACGATACTTCAACAGGTTCACCATACCCTCAGAAAAACCTGAACGAAATTTTTATATCCGATTTAACTTTATTTAGATCACGGAAAATACACAATTGTACTAAATCTGATAATAGTTCATACTTTCCGAAAATAGCTGAAGTTTACTTAAATTGCGTTCATAAGTTTCTGAAAAGAGTACATTTTCCTTAAATTGTGTCTGTCTTGAACTTCACATAGCGCTAAAGACATTTAAACAATTTTTAACTCCAACTTTTTGCTTAAAAACATGAAAATTTTTTAAACAAAAAAAAAATATTTTTAATAAATTTTCTTCATTTTTAAAAAAAATTATAACCTTATTTGTGTCATGTTGCAATTAGTAAAATATTTTAGTTACAATTTTCTAAAATTAATCTACATTTTCTTTCATGGTGGGTTCACTTTTTTTCTGGGTGTATACTACACCCCCCAACTTTGTCATTACGTTTGTAACACATAGAAATTCGGTACGACATGTTGGAATACATTCTCTAGTAACCAACACAATCATTGGTCCACAATTAAATATAGCCCGCGTATAGATCGATCCCCACATTTGATTTCTTGAGCGTCCAGTAGACTTATTTTCATCACATCCCAGCAAAATCATTGAATGTTAAGTCTCCGACAAAAAAAGAATTTTTACAAAGAGTTACCGACTATTTTTTCATAGCTCTTAATTTTTTGCTCATAAATTATTAAATCTGGTTTGAAAACAATAAAATGGTATCTGCCACACTGAACATGAGTCTTGTCCGGCTCCAAAGATTTTGTCTTTACACTAATGAACCAATGTTTTTCTTATCGATTCCAAGCCAACGAGGTTAGGTTAGGTTATGTGGCAGCCCGATGTATCAGGCTCACTTAGACTATTCAGTCCATTGTGATACCACAGTGGTGAACTTCTCTACGAAATAGGGATACCTTTAAGACATAATTACACGCAGAGAAGAAACATGATTGTCACAATCATATTCGAAGAGCAAAATAATATGATAGGAGCTATTTTTGCGGCGACCATGTAACATTTTAACCTGCAACCATGTTGGATCAATGAACATGGTTCTAAGAAAAATATAATTGTCCTCATCTAAAATGTTATTATATTGATAAAAAGAATTTTGTTTGAATGAAAAGACAATGGTCACGATTTAAAATGTTATGGTATTCATTCAAAATGTATTTCTTCTAGTTAAAAGAACATGGTCACAACCTAAAATGTTTTGATCTTTATGAAAAAACTTTTTTCATCGTCGAAAAAAGGACGCCACTTGAGAAAAGAAAACACAAAATTAACTTTATTTAGTTGTTTTTATTTATTTATATACTAATTCATTGTTTGTTTGTATTTATAATGTCAAACATCACATATTTTATTTCAATTTGAACAATAAGTAATCATTCCATATTTACATCGTGTGCCCATCAAATGTACAAACGCAGACATCATGTAACTGCAAATAAACTGCAAAATGTATGGTGGCAATAAGCATTTGAATGGTTATCAAATACCGCAAACATGTTCTATTATTTAAATTATAGAATTTGAGACCATTCCATGGTCGGGAAAATCATGTACCTGACCATTCAATTTTTTTACTTTTTTGCAGAGAAAAAGTATTTTTATAGGATACGTATAGACATGTCTACACCCAAAGAAATTTCTTAGTAGCGACAGCAGAAAAGTGTGCTGAAACAGCAAAAAGTCTGCTGAAAAAGAGACAGCAGTCACTGTTTGCTGAAATAGCAAACATTTCCTGCCATTTTTTAAGCTCGATTACACTAAAACATGTTTTATTTTGGCTAAAACAAATAAAAATGTCAACTTAGGAGCTATCCTAACATAATTAAAACAATATTTTATGAATATCTATAGTATTTGACCAAAAATCTGAATATTTATCGAATTGAGGCATAACAGCAAACAAAATGTTTGCTGATCGTATTTAGGAGCTTGTAAATATATTACAGGGCAAAAATATACCAAAAACTACTTTTGGTTCTTAAATATGCTTTGGGGGAAAATGTATAACCTAAATATTTTATAAATTGTTGTTCGTTAGGCTCTGAAGTACAAAAATATAACAGCAGACATCGACTGCTGTTTTTAGCAGACTTTTTTCTATGAGTTTAGAACCATTACATGGCCATAACGACCATGTACATTGTTTTCGTGACCATTTAATTTTTTAATTTTTTTGCAGCGAAAAGAATTTTATAAAAACATTGGGCAGGTACACACGATTTTCATTTTGCGCGTCAGTCATGTGTTGATTGTTTCTTGGAATGGACCAAGGCAGATTTAGTAAGGTAGTTTTAGTATTACAAAAACAAAAATGTCAGTCGCCATATGGAAACTTTGATTGTCAGTCAAATTGAATTAAATTGTCCACTTGTTGAACATATTGTGGGAAATTTAAAATAGAGATCTGGAAATATATCGATGTATGCTTCGAAATGTGTTACGATTCGCAAGAATAATTGAAGTAATTCTTATCATCAATTATGAGGACAATTTATTTCGATACCTTTCTGTCATAAATTTAAAGCAAATTGAAAATTCAAAATTTTTGGTATAAAATAATTTTATTTTAAAATTTTATTTTTATTTGTCACAATTGTCAATTAAACATTGACGTAGCTAGCAACATTTTCGTAGGGGGTAACAGCTACAATGTGTGCTCATTGTGAAGATACCTCAAAAAGAGAAAATATAAATTCTTATAGATGGGAAGAAACCAGAATATTTAATTCAATGATATATAATCACTGTTTGCAGAAATTCTGGATGGTATTTGGTAGGGGAAGATGACAAACCCATAAACCCACTTTAGCTACGCCTATGCCATTAAGCAAACACCGACAATCAAAGTTCTGCTCAAATGAAAAAATTGTAATCACCTGATAGCTTGAAACTGCCTTCCTAAATATATCTTGGAATGGACGGAGAATACGGAATTACTGTGTTTTGTGTTAATTTATTATTATTATTATTTTGATATACACAGAAAAAGTGTCTCGTAAATTTAAGTAGATTTTTACAATAATTTATTAAAAATAAATAAATTTTCCAGAATTTTAGTTAATTTTTCGTATCTTCAACGAAAATTAACTACTCGAAAGGAAATTTTACAAATTTTAAGTAGCAATCGTTTAGTTCACGGCCTACAAAATACGATGGAAATTTCCTTAAAAATTTTTTAACTGGTAGTCAAAAATTCTTTCGCCATACTATAAAACTACTTATGAAATGTAAAATACTTTCTAAATAATAAGTGCAATTTACTATAAAGAGTTTTTGTATGAGAAAATATTTTTTTACGAAAATTGAACTTGAAAGCGGATAGCAATTTCCTACTGGCAATTCCTATAGTTAATAATAGTTGGTACAACATTTCTCAATGAAATATTTTTAGTAATTAAATTTATAGAAATTTTCGTCAAAAATGGGTAGATATCATATCATGAAGTTTTTGTTAATTTTAAGTTAAACGTTCCATCGTTCTTATACTGATATGCATTAAAGAGTATTGCTTTTAGAGTAAATTGTGAACAGATGCGATGAACTAATGCATAGTACAGAGATCTTTCTTGGCCAAGTGGAATATGTTTAATGTAAAGATGATGTTACTTGAATTTTGTTTGAGAGAGAGAGAGAGAGAGAGAGAGAGAGAGAGAGAGCATGCAATGCAATAATGAGAAATGGTATCGAGTGATGGGCAGCGGTGCCAACTCTTACGATTTTTCGTCATTTTGACGATTTTTGATGGTAAATTTGGCCTCTGACAATTTGACGAAGAAAAAAACTTAGTTATGAGATGACGATTTTTTAAAATGCTGACTCAAGTGTTTCCTTTAAGGGTTTTTATGCCAATTTGATTTGATTTGATTTTTCAAAGTGATGTAGTTTTAAGTTGACGATTTTCATAAGTTGGATCTCAATAATATGACAATTTATATGTAGCTTGCTCCCAGCCGTCTCCAATGTAGAAAGAAATTTCAAAGCAATCAATATAAGTAAACCTAAAATTCGAAATCCCTTTGAAACTTAAACATTGTAAGGTATTCTTTTGTCTATAAACTATTTAAAGCGAAATAATTTTGATTGCTAATACCCACCTTTACCGATAAAAGTAATAATAAGAAAAATTATACATGAGCAAGTAATAAGGATTTAAATTCGCTTGGAGAATAGGAAATTTTTCTGTCAAGAAAATTTTGTTAAACAATGTAGTACATGTGGTCACAATCAGATATATTAATTTAAATTAATTAAAAATTTATTTCAATTAATCGTCGTTTAAAAAACTGGAAACTATATGACTTACTTAGAGATTTAAATGGCATTATTCATGTAACTAAAATGAATAAAACCCCTTTTTTAATAACAGCTTTATTGTGTATACAATATATGGATGCCTCAGATGTTTGAATAAAACTTTTATTTTGTTCCTAATTTTCCCTAAATTTCCCTATTTTTAAAATTGACGATTTTCAGCCCAAAACAGTTGGCACCACTGGTGATGGAGATGTTGTGTCAGTGTTGCCAGGTTGGGGGTTTCCCCCCAAATTTTTACACGTTTAGGGGGATATTTAGGGGTAACATTTATTTGGGGGGAGTTTTTGGGGGTAAAAAATTATTTTAGACCCTATAAAGTGGAGCAATTCTCAACAAATTATTCTAAAAATTATTTTAGACCCTATAAAGTGGAGCAATTCTCAACAAAAGTTAGAACAATTCTGGCATGAATTTTGAAAAAAAATGAGGGAAGTCAACCCATGTTCTTAAATACAAGCAAGTATGTTAAGCAATGACATTCTGTTTTAAACGCATCTGTTGAAGGGTCATTTTTAATATTTGATACAATTAAAAACAAATTAAGAAATGGTATTGTAACATTAAATTGTTGGTCTCTTAATTTCACGCCTACAATTTTGGCGAATAATGTACATATTTACTGAACTTTAATTTTTGTTTATTTTTTATTTCTATTATTTATATTTTATAAGCCGTTGTTTTAATTAATTTGATTTGAAAGATTTATACATTGAATTATATTGTTTTGTCTGTCCTTTATATTGATATACATTTTATTATTATACCCATAGAAAAATTACTTTCCTCATGAACGAAATTTTAGACAAATAAATCCGAATTTGTGAATAGTGGTATAATGACGTTATCTACTGATTTTTATTTACTTCAAAAGAAATTTTGTTCTTCAGAAAAAAAAATCTTTCAGTATATATATTTGTGTTAAATTTAATTTGTAAAGTGTATCTCTGCAGAATTTTTTAACGAAATTTGGGACACATTTTTGGCTTATTAACATTCTTAAATTTTTTGGGGGTTTTTGAAAAAAGTCTAGACCAATTTAGGGTTTTTTTCTTAAGGTTTGGGGGTGGTTGTTTTTATTTTTGTTCTTTCAGTGGTTTATGTGTGTGTTTGTTATTCGCGAATTATTTATTTGTCTAGATGAGGTGTTGTTTTCAATGAAGGCACATGTAGTTTTGTTGTTGTAGGAATGTGTTGGTTTTGTTTGGCATGCTTCAGTTGTATAGTTGTTGGCGTGGGCTGTTGCATCTTTTTAGCAGGTATGTAACAAGGGAATATAAAGGTATGGAATATTTTGGTTTTTGAGACATATATTGGTGTTTGTTTATTAAACCTGTTCAAAATAAATATCTTTTGAACATGAATGCGATAACGCCGACAATAGAAATATCTTAGAATTGGTCCCTATCATTAGATAGAGATTAGAGACGCATTTGTTTACTTAGGATCGCCATAAAATCATTGTACTAGCTGATAAGAGCGCATGTGTGCGGGATCTTAATGTAACAAAATAGATAAGAGATAGCTGTGTGCCACGATCAGTTGGTCTAATGCACAGGCAGTTTAGTTTGTAAGAGTATATAAGGAAGAATATTTTTGTAAATAAATTAGTATGAAAAGTATACTCATCTTGTTTGGTTATTAATCCAACAAACCTTTCAAATGAAAGTTATTAATATTTTAGCGATGAGATGTAAGATGGCGGTAGCTTAGAAAAAAGTTATTAAGAATGTTCAATATTTACGAAAAATGCTGAAATGGAAAGTATATTTAATTTTTTTTATTTTTATTGTTCAATGTAAAAAATTAATATTCAATTTCAGAGTAACTTCAAATTTGTTACAACTCAGCGTAAAGTTTAATCATAAATTGGTAAGTATTCTTGTGTTTTTCTTTTAAAAAGAATATATTTTATGTATATTATTATTTACTAATTATTATTATTATTATTATTTTTTTTTTTTTTTGAAACAAGTTTAATGTTTTACTTTGTTGTAAAAAAATATTTAATTTCAAAGCAACCCCAGATGGATTCGGACAAATTTTTATACTTCTCCTCAGCGTATAGTTTAATAGAGAAGTGAGAAGTTTTCTTTTAAAAATTGGTTTTCTTTTCACTAGAATATTTACGTTTTTATGACCTTTTTATTATCAAAATTACAGGTTTTTAATACCTTATTTTAGTACTACTTTAATCAAATATTTTTGGAAACCAATTCAATATTTTTATTGTCAAAAACAAATATTTAATTTCAGAATAACAATTTGGAAATATTTTTATGAATTGGTAGCTTTCTTTAACATTCTTTTAACCAGAATATTTACACGCACAGAAAAACCATGTTTGGACATTGTTGCCACATCCATTTAATGCTTATCTAGAGCATGTAATTGTCGCGAAAACCATGTATTTTGTATTGGTAAAAATAATTTTCGAGCGGAGAAAAATATATAGTGACAATAAGCATTTGAATGGTTCTCAAATACCGCAAACATGTTCTATCATCTAAATGATAGAATTTGAGACCATTAAATGGTCGGGAAAATCATGTACCTGACCATTCAATTTTTTTACTTTTTTACAGGGAAAAAAGTATTTTTATAGATTAAGTATAGACATGTCTAGAACCATTACATGGCCATAAAGACCATTTACATTTTTTCGTGACCATTTAATTTTTTAACTTTTTTGCAGCGAAAAGAATTTTATAAAAACATGAGCCGGTACACACGATTTTCATTTTGCGCGTCAGTCGTGTGTTGATTGTTTCTTGGAATGGACGGAGAATACGGACTTACTGTGTTTTGTGTCAATTTATTTATTCAGAAGTGGCACGTGGTTTTATGTGAACACAAAAAAGTAATTGAAAAAATGTACCTGTTTTTTGTTCTGCATTTTGATATATGGTATAATTTATTTTTATTTGCAGTTACATGATGTCTGCGTTGGTACATTTGATGGGCACGAAGTAAATATGGAATGATTACTTATTGTTGAAATTGAACCAAAATAGAGTGTGTAAAAATATGTGGTGTTTGCTTGCACGACAGTATAAATACAAATAAACAATGAATTAGTTTATAAATAAATAAAAACAAACAAATAAATTTAATTTTGTGTTTTCTTTTCTCAAGTGGCGTCCTTTTTTCGACGATGAAAAAAGTTTTTTCATAAAGATCAAAACATTTTAGGTTGTGACCATGTTCTTTTAACTAGGAGAAAATTATTTTTAATGAATACCATAACATTTTAAATAGTGACCATTGTCTTTTCATTCAAACAAATTTCTTTTTATCAATATAATAACATTTTAGATGAAGACAATTATATTTTTCTTAGAACCATGTTTATTGAGCCAACATGGTTGCAGGTTAAAATGTTACATGGTTGCCGCAAAAATAGCTCCTATCATATTATTTTGCTCTTCGAATATGATTGTGACAATCATGTTTCTTCTCTGCGTGTAGTTTTTATATGCATATTATTATTTCTTTAATCAAATTTTTTGGAAACCATTTTAATGTGTTTATTTAGTGCAAAATATAAATATTTAATTTCAGAGTAATCCCTTTTTATATTTCCCCTCAGCGTACAATTTAATAGAGAATTGGTCATTTTTATATTAAAACGTTGGCTTTCTTTTAACAAGAATATTTATTTTATTATGTCCTTCACATCGATAACAACACAGTTTTATGAGTTAATATGTTACTTAATTCAATATTACTCTAATTGTTTCAGGTACAAATTTTATGAGGTACATTTATCTAAGAAAATTTGAATTCCTTACACCATTTGATAAAATGTCCCCAAATATGGTAAGTTACAAGTAAATTTTTAACAATTTTCATTATTCCTTCCATTTTTTCAGCAAGATATGTGAAAAATATACTACGATGAATAAAAAACTAAGGATAAGTCAAAATGTCCAAACAGCGAGTTAAAATAAACTACTTTCTTGTTCCATGTGGCCGTAATTGTTATTCACAAAAACCAGAACTTCCATGATAAGTTTTTATAATAAAATACTTTTGCTGCGGTTTGTTGTTCATTTAGTTATTTAATTTCTCTGTTCTGTGGAATGATTGATATAAATAGTTTAGTCGTCGACATTTTAAGGAGACTGTTAACCAAATCTTATTATCGGTTTTCCCAAAAAGTAATCAAGTTAACCAAAATAATACCGACTTTTTAATTTGATAGGGGTATATAAATCTTATGGTGTTGTAAAAATGCACTAAAATACAATGTTATAGATGAACTAAAATTTAAGAGAATTATAAACTAGACAAGTTGAAAAAAATCCTAAGGGCTAAATCATGGTCAATTTTATACAGTTTAGTTCAGTTTGCAATGGAAAAGGTTCACTGTTTTTTCAGTGTATGGTATAATTTATTTTTATTTGAAGCTACATGATGTCTGCGTTGGTACATTTGATGGGCACGAAGTAAATATGGAATGATTACTTATTGTTGAAATTGAACCAAAATAGAGTGTGTAAAAATGTGTGATGTTTGCTTGCACGACATTATAAATACAAATAAACAATGAATTAGTTTATAAATAAAAACACATAAATAAAGTTAATTTTGTGTTTTCTTTTCTCAAGTGGCGTCGTTTTTTCGACGACGAAAAGAGTTTTTTTATGAAGATCAAAACATTTTAGATTGTGACCATGTTCTTTTAACTGGAAGAAAAACATTTTTGACGAATACCATAGCATTTTAGATCGTGACGACAATTTTATTTTTCTTAGAACCATGTTCACTGAGCCAACATGGTTGCAGGTGAAAATGTTACATCGTCGCCGCAAAAATAGCTTCTATCATATTATTTTGCTCTTCGAATATGATTGTGACAATCATGTTTCTTTTCTGCGTGTAGCTACACGACCATGTAACATTTTCACCTGCAACCATGTTGGCTCAGTGAACATGGTTCTAAGAAAAATAAAATTGTCCTCACCTAAAATGTTATTATATTGATAAAAAGAATTTTGTTTCCATTAAAAGACAATGATCACTATCTTAAATGTTATGGTATTCATCAAAAATGTTTTTCTTCCAGTTAAAAGAACATGGTCACAACCTAAAATGTTTTGATCTTTATGAAAACAACTTCTTCCGTAGTCGAAAAAAGGACGCCACATGAGAAAAGAAAACACAAAATTAACTTTATTTATTTGTTTATTTATAAACTAATTCATTGTTTATTTGTATTTACAATGACGTGCAAGCAAACATCACATATTTGTACACACTCTATTTTGGTTCAATTTCAACAATAAGTAATCATTCCATATTTACTTCGTGCCCATCAAATGTACCAACGCAGACATCATGTAACTGCAAATAAAAATAAATTATACCATATATCAAAATGCAAAACACAGTAATTCCGTATTCTCCGTCCATTCCAAGAAACAATCAACACGCGACTGACGCGCAAAATGAAAATCGTGTGTACCTGCTCAATGTTTTTATAAAATTCTAATAGAACATGTTTGCAGCATTTGAGAACCATTTAAATGCTTATTGCCAATATATATTTATCTCCGCTCGAAAATTATTTTTACAAAGACAAAATACATGGTTTTCGCGCCAATTACCTACTCTAGATAAGCATTAAATGGATGCGGCACCCATGTCCAAACATGTTTTTTTCTGTGCGTGTAATGGGAGACAAATTTGAATTTATTCATTTTTTGTTTGCTTTTTTCTTCATAAAGGCCGGTATGCACCTCTAGCGAAAAATGTCATTCCCATAAGAAATGCATTGCTATTTATGCTAACGAAATTTTCGGTAGCGTTCAATTTCGTAAGCTGGTACGCACCTCTAATGAAAATAACAGGGTAACAAGCATATTTTGGCAGCAAACATGTAATTTATTACAATAATTGTGTGCGTAAAAGTTTTAAAAGGTCTGTAAATAATAAACAATTTATTTGAGGAATATTTGGAACATATATTAACAATTTTTAAAAGCGATTAGCTGGTTTAAAATTTGTGTACACAGCCCTGTTTTTTTTGTTGTAGACTTCAATAAATTTTTGCTACCGAAAATTTCGCTAGAGGTGCATACCGGCCTTAAGCTATTACAGTCCTTAAAAATGTGGTAACGACAGTTTAAATTTCCAAATTCAGACTCGACTTCAAGAAGAAATTGTGCTTTGTTTGAAGTAAAACTCGTCTTTAGAATAAAGTGTTGAAAAGCATTTCCTATTTTTGAACGCATTTCAGCTCTATAGTCAAGATACAAAAGTCCAACTGAATGACGATTTCATCACTTTTGATATTTTTTTGTTAGAATTATTAAATTGGCTTTAGCCCACATAACCACAAGGACAAAACTACGTCGTTGAAAATTTTATTGACTTTTGGAAAAAAAAAACACAACAATATTTTTTTCAATGCATGAGTTGTCAATAACACTTTAATATACGCTTTTGACAACCTTGTTATGTTCAAAATATTTAATTAGAGGTGTATACAAGCTTGCGGAATTTAACACTACCGAAAATTTCGTTAGCATAAATAGCAATGCATTTCCTCTGGGGAGGATCATTTTCGCAAGGTACCAGTCCTTACTATAAAATCCAACCTAAATATACAATATATATATATATACCATTGTAGTTAATGTTCCAGGAGGCCGGTCCTAAGTTTATGTTGCAAATCAAACATGTTCACGGTAAAATAAAACTTATTGGATTGGTCCATAACATATTCCACGTCTGAAAAATGGATCTGTAATATTTTCTAACATTACGAGCCACTGTGGTTAGCATGCCAGGCTTGCATACACAGGGTCGTGGGTTCAAACCCAGTTTCGACCAAACACCAAAAAGTTTTTCAGCGGTGGATTATCCCACCTCAGTAATGCTGGTGACATTTCTGAGGGTTTCAAAGCTTCTCTAAGTGGTTTTACTGCCTTGACATTGAGCTTTACATAGAATCGGGCAGCACTCAGTGATAAAAGAGAAGTTCACCACTGTGGTATCACAATGGACTGAATAGCCTAAGTGAGCCTGAAATATCGGGCTGGCACTATACGAGTACCTAACCTAACCTAAACATTACTATTACATTACAAGTATTTTATTTGAAATTACTCTAATTTCCGAACGAAACAAACTTTCGACCTGAAACTTTGCACAAATAGTTGTTATTGATGTAGGTCAGATGGTATTCCAAATAGGCCATATCGGGCCATATAAACCGACCTTGCGGAAGCTCTTAGAGGAGCAAATTTCATCCGATCCGGTATTTTTTTATTTGTTTGGTATAGCTTACATCCAAAGAAATTTGTTAGTAGAAACATCTGAAAAGTCTGCTAAAACAACAAAAAGACTGCTGAAACAGTAACTGCCCTATTTGCTGAAATAACAAACATTGTCTGTTATTTTTTAAGCTCGATTTTACTAAAACATGTTTTAGTTTGGCTGAAACAAATAAAAATATCAACTTAAAGACTATCGTAACACACTTCAACAATGTTTTATGAATATCTATAGTAATGTTTGCTGATCGCATTTAGGAGCTTTTCAGGATATTATAGTGCAAAAATATACTAAAAACTACTTTTGATTCTTAAATATCTTTGGGGAAAAATTATAACAACAGATTTATAAAAAATTTATAATTTGTTAATTGTTAGACCCGGAAGTATAAAAATATAACAGCAGACGTCAACTGCTGTTTTTAGTAGACTTTTTTGCTACGAGTGTACAAAAAATAACTAGACATGTTTATAATTTTACAAAACTTATCATATAAAGTTAAATTTCAAAAAGGATTAATTGGCTACATATATGAAATATTTTATTTAAAAATATTAATAAAATGAGAACAAACAATCGGAGTACGAAAACAAACAAACAAACAAACGAAATGATTGACGTACATATCATTCAAAGACACAAACCTTTATATTTTCATGAATGATTGTGTACACAGACAAAAACAAAACAACAAACAAAGAGAACAAACAAAACAATTGCTTTTATACTCTTCGGAGCCACCGTGGTGCAATGGTTAGCATGCCCGCCTTGCATACACAAGGTCGTGGGTTCGATTCCTGTTTCGACCGAACACCAAAAAGTTTTTCAGCGGTGGATTATCCCACCTCAGTAATGCTGGTGACATTTCTGAGGATTTCAAAGCTTCTCTAAGTGGTTTCACTGCAATGTGGAACGCCGTTCGGACTCGGCTATAAAAAAGAGGTCATTGAGCTTAACATGGAATCGGGCAGCACTCAGTGATAAGAGAGAAGTTCACCAATGTGGTATCACAATGGACTGAATAGTCTAAGTGGGCCTGATACATCGGGCTGCCACTTAACCTAACCTAACCTATACTCTTCGGATTTACGGCGCCAAGTTGTTTCGGTTAATTAGATTTTACACAAAAGTTATTTTTATTACCATTTCAATCCTATACAATTTTACAAATAACATATATGTAATAATTTGATTTAAATGTTTACCCTGTCATTGATTTTTCAGGGTCTTCCAAAATGTGATCAACAACATTCGCTTGACTAATTTACATATCCGTAGCTATGCCAACATTTATGTTGTCGCCGCAAAAAAGTTCGAACGTTAAAAACGGCATGTTCTGAAAAGAAATGGGAATAAAACGTTTGTAAACGTTTGCTAAGCGAAACAATTATAACTATGGAACATAACCAAGTTTATTTTTTTTAACACAGCAATATAGCAGGCGTTATTGCTCCAAGAAAAAATTGAACAAATAATGCAACAAAAAATAACATTTGAGTTTTTCTTATAGTAAAGACTTAATGAATAATCAAACGTTTGCATTGAATGTTTACAGTTTTGTTTTCTATGTTTTAATAAGCACCGCAATACTTTTCGGTTTTGATTCAGTTTTCACTCACGAACAAAAATAATACAAATCCAAAGGCAATTTCCGTTATCTTGGATTTCGTTAGCGTGTGGATTGTATACACAAAAATTTTTTCTTATTCAATCACGAAATTAATTGATCCAATTAATTTTTTAATTGAAATGTTTTCAATAACAGAAATGATAGTATCAATTAAAAAATTAATCGATACTGTTCATTTTTGTACTAGATTTTTGTTTCAATTAAAAAATTTGTTGAATCAATTTAAAACTCAATTAAGACTTTTAATTGGAAAATTTTTTGTGAAATTTCTTTCTGTGTACGAAACGAAACAAATGGAGTCGTTTTGTTTGTTTTCGTTCTCAGCAAAAAAAATCAATTATGAAGCTAAAGTTTTGTTTTAAAATAATTGGCAAATATATCATTGAACAATATTGATTACTGAAAATGAGAATGAAGTCTACATTAGAATTGCCTTATGTGGAAGAAGTTTGAATACCTGGGGGTAAATTGTTCTAAAGAGAATTTATTTGTGAAGTTCTTTGAGTGTCTTATTTGTATAAGCCGACATCCTCGAACCGATCGGCAAAAAGTTAAAGATACGGTGGGGATCCGTAATTTATAATATTAATTCGATTGAAGATGATCGTTTTAGTAAAACTTTCTACGCAGTCCATGTGGAGGGCACATAAGATTCGGCCTGGATGAACTTACGCTCGAATATACTTGTTTAATATCGACTAGACTGAAATGAGACAAAATATTCTAAAGGCTATACACCCAAAAAAATTTTGTTACTCATAATAGCAAAAATGTTTTCTAAAACAGTAGAATTTGTTTGCTGAAAAAGGGACAGCAGTAGCATGTAGTTGTTACAGCAAACATTCGTTAATTGACATTGCAAACATTTTTTTACAGCTAAATTAGCAAACAAATGCTGCGGAATTAGCAAACTTGTTTGCTAAAAGTTTTTGACAAACATCGCTGCTGAAATAGCAAACTGCGTTAGTTGAAATAGTTAACATTTTTACTGCTATAACAACTACAAACGTTTGTTGTCCCTGCTACAAAATTTGTCGTTCTTAACGATATGTTGAAATGAAACCCGTAAATCATTTAATAAATAACTTTTACATTTATTAAATGTGTGATATAAATTGAATTCCATCGAAGTATTGGATGTTGAGTCGAAGTGTTGTACAAGATTTATTTACGTTTATTTTTCTTCTTTGGCCCTATACACGCGGATGAAACATAACAATCTGTAATGAAAAGAAGTAGAAAAAAGCAATTAGTAACTACACTAGCTTACACTACAATTTACATTTGATTAGAGGTTGCTTTTTATGTATTTTCATCAAGTGAATTCGAAAATATAGTTTAAAAATTTTTTAATGAAACAGTCTTGGAGATATTTTTTTTTTGTCCTTTTTTCATTAGAAAAATCATTTCTCGAGCTAAAAATGTACGATTATATCGAAGAAATGTGGATCTGTGATAAGTTAAGTGGTTCAAAATATATCTAAAAAAGGGGCACATTTTCAAACAATATGCTTATAACATTGTCATTTTTCTTCTTATTCTTACGTTAAAGTATACACTTTACGAGCATAAAGAGAAACCGGACGTTATTTCAACGGTTTGCACTTTTCCACCGGCACAGAATCACTGTAAAACATGATGAAAATCGATATATTTATCATTTTTATCGATATATTTAGAATCACTTAACTTATCACAGATTCAACGATATAAGCGGATATTTCTAGCTTGAGATATGATTAAAAAACTAAAAATGTAAGTATATCTCAAAACGTGTTGCATATACAAATTTAACTTCTATATTCGAATTCAGGAGATGAAAATACATAAAAAAATCACCTCACATCAAATATACATGACAAAAATTTTATTTTGTAAACTATTTTTATTTAATGGTATTGTATTGAACGTCATCAAAGTTCAAATAGGTACTTTTAGCAAAAATTAAAATGGTTAAAACTAAAAGCATACATTATTCTCTTAAGGCCGTATTTAGTAAATAGCAAGATTGTAATGTTATCCTGGTTTTAATACTCACATTTAAGGTGTACTTTGCCAATTGTGAAACATTCGGGTACAGTTTAGGTTAGCTATAGTGGCAGCCCGTTATTTCAGGCCCACTTTGACTATTCTATTCAGTCCCTTATGATACAGCAGTGTTGAACTTCTCTCTTGTCACTAATTGCCACCCGATTCCATGCAGGAAGCTCAAAGACAAGGAATCTCCTTTTAATAGCCGAGCCTGAACACCATTTCCCATTTCGATGAAAAATTTAGAGTAGGTTTGAAACACTCAGAAATGTCACCAACATTCCAGAGGGAGTAATCACCCTATCCACCGTTGCAAAACTTTATAGTGTTTAGTCGAACCTGGATTGAATCCATAACCGTTTGTATGCAAAGCGGGCTTGAACCATTGTACGACTGTTGCTCCCATATATCAATGTATAATAGCAACTTTTCCAATCTAAAAATTATTAAAAACAAAAGGTCTTTAAAAGGAATACAATATTATACAATCCAATACTTACCAAACAACACAAAATAATTTTTCTATTTTCCCGGCTTGTCTCGTGTTTTCTTTTAAAAGTGATGCTTTGACGGCGGCAAAATCAACATTAGGTCTGTTCGCGTACTTTTCTAGCAATAATTCTCCAATAAAAACTAGCAAAAGAGTAAATGTGCATTTTACTCTCTTTGCTTAAAATTGCTGAAAAGTACGCGAATGCAATCCAGTAACTAGAGAAAAGTAATCGTGAAAAATTAGGGGCTAAACTCGAACCCACCTTAAAATGTAAATTACTAAAAAGTGTTGCTTATTCACAAATGTTATTGCATCATCCAAAAATACTAATTGTTTTTAACGTTTGAAGTTTTATAATGTGTACCATTTACTATTGTCTATTTGACTGGAGAGACTTTATAATTTTATTCGGATCAGCAGAAAATTTCAGCAAACTACTGACTTTTCTGCAGTATGTCTGCTGTTCCAAAATAACAGATTGTTTTCTGTTTTAAGCCTAGCACTAAGATCACGTTTTCGCACGAAAAACTGTTATACTCCATATAAAAAACGTTATCGCGGAATAAATTCGAAATCTTTGTTTTGAGCATTTTAAAGCACATACTTATATAACCCTGGATTTTTCGCACGAAAAAATAGGCAGACATATTATTTTAAATAAGGTAACATCCCTGTGTTTGAGACCCTATTTACGGAGATAGATGAAGATATTCATTTTTCGCAGAAACGAACTTAGTACTAAGCATTAGCAAAAAATCTGCTAAAACAGCAGCATTTTGTTTGCTGAAAAACAGCAGACAGCGTTTGCTATTAACAACAGACTTTTTTCTATGAGTGTAGTAACATAATAAATTGTAATTGCATCAATCTGCATTTTTTATCAAATCAAATAAAAAAATTACAACAAACAAAATGATTGTATTTATTAGCTTTGAAGAATCAAAAATAATTTATTTGGTATACACAAAATACACACATTCTTGCACGCACAGAAAAACCATGTTTGGACATGGTTGCCGCATCCATTTAATGCTTATCTAGAGCATGTAATTGCCGCGAAAACCATGTATTTGGTCTTTGTAAAAATAGTTTTCGAGCGGAGAAAAATGTATGGTGGCAATAAGCATTTGAATGGTTCTCAAATACCACAAACATGTTCTATAATTTAAATGATAGAATTTGAGACCATTACATGGTCGGGAAAATCATGTACCTGACCATTCATTTTTTTTTACTTTTTTTACAGGGAAAAAATTATTTTTATAGGTTAAGTATAAATATGTCTAGAAGCATTACATGGCCATAAAGACCATTTACATTTTTTTCGTGACCATTTAATTTTTTAACTTTTTTGCAGCGAAAAGAATTTTATAAAAACATTGAGCCAGGATTTTAATTCGGGGGGGGGGTTCAACTTAAAAAAAAATATTCATATAATCTCATGTGTAGAAAATTTTATTTATGCACAGGTATGTATACAATATTTATACCCTTCACCACTACTGTGGTACAGGGTATAATAAGTTTGTGCATTTGTATGTAACGCCAAGAAATAGTGGTCCTAGACCCATCTTTTAGTATACCGATCGGCTTAGAATTAAATTCTGAGTCGATTTAGCGATGTCCGTCTGTCTGTCTGTCCGTCCGTCTGTCTGTATATGTAATTTTGTGCACAAAGTACAGCTCGTAATTTAAGTCCGATCGTCCTCAAATTTGGCAGAGGGCCGTTTCTTGGGACAGAGATAATCGCTATTGGTTTTGGAAAAAATCGGCTCAGATTTAGATATAGCTGCCATATATATTTATCCCCGATGTGGTCATAGTTAGCGTGTTTATCAACCGATTTTCTTGAAATACCGTACATCCAAATATTTTATGAATCTCGAAAATCTTGCAAAATATCAGCCAAATCGGTTCAGATTTAGATATAGCTCCCATATATATTTTTCGCCCGATATGGACTTATATGGCCCCAGAAGCCAGATTTTTGGCCGAATTTGGTTGAAATTGTGCACTAGGAGTACAATTAGTAGTATATTCAAGTGTGCAAAATTTGATTGAAATCGGTTCTGATTTAGATATAACTCCCATATATATCTTTCGCCCGATATGGACTAATATGGTCCTAAAAGCCAGAGTTTTGGCCCAATTTGGTTGAAATTTTGCACAGGGAGTAGATTTAGCATTGTAGCTATGCGTGCCAAATTTGATTGAAATCGGTTCAGATTTAGATATAGCTTCCATATATATTTTTCGCCCGATATGGACTTATATGGCCCCAGAAGCCAGAGTTTTGGCCCAATTTGGTTGAAATTTTGCACTAGGAGTACAATTAGTAATAAAGTCATGTGTGCCAAATTTGATTGAAATCGGTCCAGATTTAGATATAGCTCCCATATATATGTTTTTCTGATTTCGACAAAAATGGTCAAAATACCAACATTTTCCTTGTTAAATCGCCACTGCTTAGTCGAAAAGTTGTAAAAATGACTCTAATTTTCCTAAAATTCTAATACATATATATCGAGCGATAAATCATAAATAAAATTTTGCGAAGTTTCCTTAAAATTGCTTCAGATTTAAATGTTTCCCATATTTTTTTTACTAACATTGTGTTCAACCCTAGCGACTTAAATTTTGAGTCTATAGATTTTGTAGAAGTCTTTCAAATTCTGTCCAGATCGAGTGATATTTAAATGTATGTATTTGGGACAAACCTTTATTTGTAGCCACAGCTTACCATTGCACCACGGTGGCTCCCTCCGTTCTGCAACCCACGACCTTGGGTATGCCCGCCTTGCATACACAAGTTCGTGGGTTCGATTTCTGCTTCGACCGAACACCAAAAAGTTTTTCAGCGGTGGATTATCCCACCTCAGTAATGCTAGTGACATTTCTGAGGGTTTCAAAGCTTTTCTAAGTGGTTTCACTGCAATGTGGAACGCCGTTCGGACTCGGCTATAAAAAGGAGGTCCCTTGTCATTGAGCTTAACATGGAATCGAGCAGCACTCAGTGATAAGAGAGAAGTTCACCAATGTGGTATCACAATGGACTGAATAGTCTAAGTGAGCCTGATACATCGGGCTGCCACCTAACCTAACCTTTATTTATAGCCCCCAACACATTTGACGGATATGATATCGAAAATTTAGATCTACAAAGTGGTGCAGGGTATAATATAGTCGGCACCGCCCGACTTTAGACTTGCCTTACTTGTTTTAAAGGGTGATTTGTTAAGAGCTTGATAACTTTAAAAAAAAAAAAAAACGCATAAAATTTGCAAAATCTCATCGGTTCTTTATTTGAAACGTTAGATTGGTCCATGACATTTACTTTTTGAAGATAATTTCATTTAAATGTTGACCGCGGCTGCGTCTTAGGTGGTCCATTCGGAAAGTCCAATTTTGGGCAACTTTTTCGAGCATTTCGGCCGGAATAGCCCGAATTTCTTCGGAAATGTTGTCTTCCAAAGCTGGAATAGTTGCTGGCTTATTTCTGTAGACTTTAGACTTGACGTAGCCCCACAAAAAATAGTCTAAAGGCGTCAAATCGCATGATCTTGGTGGCCAACTTACCGGTCCATTTCTTGAGATGAATTGTTCTCCGAAGTTTTCCCTCAAAATGGCCATAGAATCGCGAGCTGTGTGGCATGTAGCGCCATCTTGTTGAAACCACATGTCAACCAAGTTCAGTTCTTCCATTTTTGGCAACAAAAAGTTTGTTAGCATCGAACGATAGCGATCGCCATTCACCGTAACGTTGCGTCCAACAGCATCTTTGAAAAAATACGGTCCAATGATTCCACCAGCGTACAAACCACACCAAACAGTGCATTTTTCGGGATGCATGGGCAGTTCTTGAACGGCTTCTGGTTGCTCTTCACTCCAAATGCGGCAATTTTGCTTATTTACTTGGTCGATTATGTAGACCATAAATCGGACGTAAAGCGCGAAACACATTTCGAACCGAACACTGATTTTGGTAATAAAATTCAATGATTTGCAAGCGTTGCTCGTTAGTAAGTCTATTCATGATGAAATGTCAAAGCATACTGAGCATCTTTCTCTTTGACACCATGTCTGAAATCCCACGTGATCTGTCAAATACTAATGCATGAAAATCCTAACCTCAAAAGAATCACCCTTTATAATATTAAATTGAGCCGACGGGCTTTTTGGGCAGCAAATAAATCAATGACTTCTTCAGTCGGCACATTTATTCGGCGATGAACCGACATTAATGCCAATCCTTTGAGTCTACTCTCGCTAGTCGAATTTCTAAGATACGTCTTTAATCTCTTCATTGTTGAAAATGAACGTTCGGATGAGCACGTAGTAACTGCAGGGATGGAAAATGCAGTACTATAGTACTTTTTTCAAAACGTTTTCACCCCGGTCAGTACCGTGATACCCCCGCGAATGATTTAGTACCTTTTGTGTATACATTTTTGAGTCGATATCATTTCATAAAGATGAAAACATTTTAGGTTGTGACCATGTTCTTTTAACTAGGAGAAAAACATTTTTAATGAATACCATAACATTTTAAATCGTGACCATTGTCTTTTCATTCAAACAAAATTCTTTTTATCAATATAATAACATTTTAGATGAGGACAATTATATTTTTCTTAGAACCATGTTCACTGAGCCAACATGGTTGCAGTTTAAAATGTTACATGGTCTCCGCAAAAATAGCTCCTATCATATTATTTTGCTCTTCAAATATGATTGTGACAATCATGTTTCTTCTCTGCGTGTGGATACCGTAAAAATGTTTGTTAAAATGTCAGTTTTTGTCCGCTGAAAAAGCAAACAAATACTGCTGAATTAGCAAATGTTTTGAAAAACTGTTTAGAAAATCATCTCTGTTTCACCCAGAAAAAGGTGACCCCTTCTTCAAGTTAAAATGAACTCATAGTGAAGAAAGTTGAACTTAGTATAGCGCCAAAGACCTTTTTATTTGTTTTAACGATGTGATTTTCGTAGAAATTAGGTAGAATGCATTCCATATATTAACATTTTATATCTATATATATTTACCACTATACTACAGAATGAAAAAATTTAACTGAATTGAATTCATGGAAAGATTTTATTGAAGTTTTTTCATTCATTTGGACAAATCTTACATATTTGTGGTAAACCTTCTACTACAAAATTAGAACTGCTTACCTTCGTTTTTAAATACATTTTTATTTATTTATATAAGCAATTTCTTATTTAATAAAATACATGTTTTATTAATATATTGAATATATTTATTAAGAAATTAAACTTTCTTCGTAAAAAGCTGGTACTTTTAACGAAACTTTATTCAAATTTCATGACTATTTAAAATTCATGAACATTTTACGAATCATTCTGTTTTAAAAATTTTTCATAAAAGGTACGAAACATTTTCTTTGAAATAACGAAGAAGTTTCATTGAAGTTTCCGTTCGCGACATAAAATTGTCTTTGATAATGTGCTTGAGTGTATTCCTTTATTCAATTTTTTAACGCATGTCTATGCCACTTCTCATTTGGGTTACATCATGCTATGAATAAAAGTGAAGCAACCAAACTAAAAGTTATTCAAAAATTTAAGATGTAAAGTAATGATTATATTTTTCAAATGCACTTTCAACTATATTTTTTTTTTCTAAAAGTTCGAAAATTTTTCACAAAAAGTACAAAAGTTTTTCATAAAAAGTACGAAATTGGTTCATTAAAAGTACGTAACAATTTCATAAAAAGTATGAAAAATTTTCGTAAAAAGTACGAAACAATTTCATAAAAAGAACGAAATAGTTTCATAAAAAGTATGAAGCTTTTTCATAAAAAGTACGAACTTGTTTCTTACAAATTACGAAAAATTTTAAAGAACTTTACTGCGTAAACAAAAAAATATTTCGTACTTTTAATGAAGAGTTTCTTTGGTTGTAAAACAATGACAACATTCGTACTTTTAACGAAAATTTTCGTTCTTTTTACGAAGAAAGTTCTTTCGAATTTCCAATTTTTGAAAATATTTGACGTCAAACATTTCAGACAAGTGTTAGAGAATGCATTAAAAATCCTAAAAAATATAAAAATTATATATTTGGTAAAATATCACAAAATCTTGTAATTCACATTTACACCCAAAAAAAAGTGAACACCATGATAGAAAATGTAGGTTTATTTTAGAAATGTTTAACTAAAATTGTTTTCTAATTGAATTATGTTACAAATAAGATAATACTTTTTGTCATATTGAAGAACATTTATTAAAAATAATAGATTTATTTCTGTTGTTTAAGAAAATTGCCTATGTTGAAGGCAAAAATTGGATTCAAAAATTGTTAAAAATTTTGAGAGACTTATGAACTCAATTTAAGCAAACTTCCCTCATCTTAGGAAAATATGAACTATTTTATTTAGAAAAATTGTGCACTATATTTATATACAATTTTTTTCATATTTTTAGTTTCCCCCTTTTTTGAGTGTAAAACATTGAATTCGTATCACACCTTAAGAAGTGATGCAAATTCAGCGCAACAGCTGTTGAAATGGTGGACATCCGTCCTATGAAAAGCCCATGTTGAATTCATCGTTTTTGTGTCAGTTTCGTACAACTTCCGGATCTACGCTTTACTTGCTAGCTAGGAAGTTAAATTTTGACACAAGTTTGATCAAATTTGCGATTTTCTTATTTAAAAAATATTAATATTAAAAAAAAAAAACAAGTTTTCCCATTAGGTGGGTATTAAATTTGAGTTTAGCCACTAAAAGCAAAAATAAATCTGGAAAAGCATAAAAACTTTATAACGTTTTTTTTTTGTAAATTTTATTATAACTTGTTGGGAAATGATCTGAGGCGACAATTGAAAAAGTTTATTTTCTTTAAAATTGATAATAAATTAAATTATGAAAGAAAAGTAAAAATGGCTTTTTTAGAGCGATAATGCCAACTTTATACCGGTTTATTGGGAAATTGTTAACTACCATCAACTAAATATCATGAATTAAATAAAGTTGAATTGCCTATACAAAATTTCATTGCCTATTCAAATACTGTATCGTTCTTCGTATTGCTTTTTTAATTACTTACAGATCGGACGGGAAATACACCTACTTTCATAATAATAAAAAAAAAAACATTCTTATTCTGAAAGTATGGTGTCCCACATGCATAATTGCATTTCCTGTTACATGGTTTTGCGAAGTAGCCCTTTTGTGGATAGAAGTTTATATAGAAAAGTAGGTTCAACATACTTATATCCATAGATATACAGAACGCACTAACTAACGTTCATAAATGATAAACGGCTCTTTATAACGGAAATACTGTTTCCGATACCAAACAATATTCAAATTAAATACATTGTTATGCTATGTATGAAACATTCCATGATTTAATAAGAATTTTGTGCTATTTTTTATCATATATATATATATATATATATATATATATATATATATATATATATATATATATATATATATATATATATATATATATATATATATATATATATATATATATATATATATATATATATATATATATATATATATATATATATATATAAATATCATTAATAGAGACTTTCAAAAGTGGACTCATATAAAATGAAGCAAACCACAAAACTACTCCACCCTGTGATTAAGACCCTTAACCCAATATTCAAAAAAGTCAAGTTTAAACCCACTTCTGTTCCTAAAATACACACTAAATTAAATACGAGTATGTAGCGAGATGTAAAAAACGAAACAAAACACTACTCGAACAGACACATACCTTACTTGTATACATGTACGTTTATTTATCTAGATATGTAGTCACAGATATGTTTTTGTAATTACGTGTGCGTAGGTTTGTATCTTAAGAATACCCAGCGAGACATTTCTCAGATTACCAAAACATTGAGACACCAAGTAAAAACCACAATGAAACAAGCATATAATAACAACTTCGTCTATCGCAATAATATAATATAAAAAATGCTTAATACCTTTTTTATGGATGAATAAACAATTAAACCGTTTTCAACGTACAATTTTAAATTATAAACAAAAGTATTTGCAACAAATTAATTTTTATGAGTCATAACTGAATCTACCGAAACAAAAAGTTGAAATACAGCAAAAAAATAAAAATGAATACGTTGCGTTGCTCTGTTTAACACAGTTGATACTAACTGCTGACAGAGTATAATGGTTGATTGGTAGAGAGTTAACAATGGTAGAATATCAGTGATGCCAACTCCCAAAGGGAAAAAAGCATAAAATATATATTATAAATTCTAACATACCAGTTCCCACAACAAACTAGGGCTTTCGGGACGGGATTTATCCCGGGTGACAGCCCTACCACAAACTCTACTCTAGTCGGCTAAAATTCAATGTACTACTAAAATAACATTTGATTTGAAGCATTTTTAATTTTATGAAATTATGACCCTCTATCCAAGTGTACAGCTTTATAAATTTTAATGCTTATTTTACTTTCAATTTGATCAGTAATGAATTTCAAAATATATATTTTTTCGATTTGGAAATATTCTAAAGTATTTTAATATTCGAAGGGAGTCTATTTTTTGATTTATTTAATTATGAGTGCTTTTGTAGATTGAACACAAACGTTTTTAATGACATCAGAATTTTTTATGAAAAGTTGTCGAAATCGAACTGCTAAAATTGAAAAGGAAACGCTAACGCTGTTGGTGTTGTTTTTTTATTTTATGGAAAGGCACCGAACATGCAATTTGGTGCTTTTTGGAAATCAAAAAACCAAAAAGCACCAAATTGACATCACTGAAGAAGAATATTGCTAAATTCACTACAAACATATGGTCAATACGGTTACTTTACAAGCAGGCAGGGTTATTTTAGAATTGTTAAAATGATTGGCAACGATGGTAATTGGAATTTCAAACTCAATGCCGTTAATTTCAAAGTTCGATTTTATCCCCATTGTTGCCATAGACACTTCTAAGTAGAATTATAGCGATCTCTAAAATTGATTCGAAATGTACAAAAGAATCTTAGTATCGGTTGTTAGAAGTGCCAATTTGTTATTGCATGTAAAGCTGGGTACTATTTTCAGTTTTCAAGCTGAAAACCAGCTTGTTTTCACGGTTACTTTTTTAATTAATTAATTTCGAATTTATAAAATTATTTGCAATCAATTCCTTGAATCTTTTCCATCAATTATTTGGCAAGAATTGAGCAGATTTTCACAAACTTTATATTCTTTTTAATGAATTATTAGAGAAAAGTAATCGTGAAAAATGATTTTAGAGAACTATAGAAAATGAAATAAAACAAACCAACATTTCGTTATGAAAATAAGGAAAGCAAAAGATTCAAAGATTAAACCGTTGTTTCAATAGAATTATTCGGTTCGTTTATGGGTTGCACATACATGACCATGTTTCCTCCTATGTAATCGATTTTTTGGGATGTTCTTTCAATGATTTCGTCAATATCAGAACTTTGTTGTTATTTTATAGGGCTATAAAGAGCGGAGTTCCCCGGTATCTCACATAAAGTTTTTTTTTCAACATCCTCTAGAGCTCACTCTATAATATGCCCTCGTTTTTCAGCGTTTCTAATGCAGCATTCTTTTATAGTTCGTGTTTGCAGGCTTTGGAATACTATTGTACCTTACAATGAAGGAAAATTTTCCTATTCTCCAAACGAGTTTAAATCATTTTTGTTTGCTCATGTATAATTTTTATTATTATTATAATCTTTTAGCAGATATAGAAGTAACTTTAAATCCTTTTCTGTAAGGGTCAGTTTGATTGTTAGAGTGACATAGATGCAGTGCGATTTTTATAGTCAGTTTAGTTTGTAGTTTTTAAAATTAGGTTATTGTAGAATAAATTATTTGAATTCAATATTTGGTAGTGTCATGAAGTATTTTACAGTGTAATCATTTTGGCCAATTTTGGCTTATCGATTATGAATAAAGAGAATTAAATTTGAATTTAAATGACGTAATTTTATCGTTACATTTTGAAATTTTAAATTAACGGAAACTTATTTAAATAAACTTAAATCTAAAAATATCAAATTCGTAACAATATTTTCTTTGGACTTTGTTACGCCAGAAATAGCCCTGCCAACATTTTCTGCATTTGACGATGCTTCTAAGAATCCCCACCACGTCGAAAACAATCGTATGCGACGTCCAAAACTCGTCGGAAAAGCGGCGTCACTATTGAGAAGTTGTACCACGCCAAATTAATACAAGTTACAAAAAGTATCGCACGAGTGCAATTATTAGGTGCCTTTTTTAATAAATTTAGAACGACGCCAATAAGAGCCCCTTCAAACAATCAGAAAAAGTGCATTTTAAGATAGTTGTAAAAAAAATCATTGTGGTCAAGTAAAACACGATTATTTAGATGTTTATTAATTTGATTCAACATTTATAAATTCTTATAAATATAACATTTATACCGCTATCACAACACATATAACATAATTTTTTGCATTAATAATAGAATGATGTTGAGTTACATGTTGCAGCGTCAATCAGCCAGTGTTTTTATTCCATGGAGGCAGCGTGTCTGGAAAAATATCTGAAAAACAATCACTTTATTCCATTTGGAAAGTCAAAATTTGTTCACCAATATACTTTTCACAATTTTAAGCAGAGTAACAATGTTTTCAGCACTTCAAAATATAAAATGGTTCTTGTAACAATACCCTGCCAGCATTTCAAAGTTCCATTTCAACCTCATCGTTACCACAGACTCGTAAATGTCACTTCAACCATCATGAAAAGGTACATCAAAAAGTACATGCAAGTAATTTGCCATCCCTACTGTTAAAAAAGCCATTTGTTTTTTTGTGAAACGCCAAGCGCAACCAGCTTGTTATATTTTAATTAAATAAAAACGAAAATAAAGTTCTGAAAACATAGATTATACGCTTAAAATTGTGAAAGGTATATTGGTGAACAATTTGGTGATTTTCCAAATGGAATAAAGTGATTGTTTTTCAGATATTTTACAGACACGCTGCCTCCATGGAATAAAAACACTGGTTGATAGACGCAGCAACATGTAACTCGCTACTTGTAACTCAACATCATCATTAATGCCAAAAATTATGTTAAATGTAATGTGATAGTGGTATAAATGTTATATTTTTAAGAATTTGTAATTGTTTAATCAAATTAATAAATATCTAAACAAACGTGTTTTACTCGACCACAATGATTCTTTTACAACTATCTTAAAATTCACTTTTTCTGATTGTTTGGAGGGTCCCTTATTGGCGTCGTTCTAAATTGATCTATAAAGGCACCTAATAATTGCACTCATGCGAAACATTTTTGTAGTAACTTGGCGTGGTACAACTTCTCAATAGTGACGGCGCTTTTCCGACGAGTTTTTGATGTCGTATATGATTGTTTTCGACGTAGTGGGGATTCTCAAAAGAGTCCCCAAATTCAAAAAATGTTGGCAGGGTAGTGATGGCAAAATATTTTCATGTACATTTTGTACTTTATGATATGCTTCCCCCATCACAGTTGGCGATTGTTGTCATTTACGAGTCTGTGCACGGATGAAAAAGACTGTTTTTCATATGTTTGGCTATAAACATTATATGTTTGGAACACAAATTTTTAAACACAATATTTTTGAGTGCAAGCATATAATGTTCATAAACTAGCATAACATGTTTGGGACATATATGTTAATATGTTAGAACATATTATGTTTGGGACATAAAATGTTTGTAAATATAATATGCTTGGATGCAAACATATATTAATTTAGAAATAGCCTATAAACATACATGTGTTTAGTAGCTTGGAGCGCTATTTAACAGGGAGCGATATTGAATTAAGTTGGTGGTTGTTGCTTGTTATTAGAAAATTAACATTTTATTTTTCCTTGAGCAATTGATCAGCTACTTCTTTGATCCTTACAAACTGTGTGGTCTGCTGTTCGAATTCCCGTCCGGCAAAAGGTAAAATTAAAATAAAAAAATCATAAAATTGAATAATTTCTTCTACAATGTTTGTATTAGAGAAAAAGGTGCTAAGAACTAAAAAATCTCGTGGAAGTGAGAAAGATGTCGGGGAATATACAATTGGGCAGAAACAAAATTTTGAGCATTCAGGTCGAAAACCTATGTTGTTAGCACCTATATTACCTGTTTATTTTCATAATTCATTATGATTGTAAATATATAAATAAATAAATAAAATTTTGAGCACAATATTGTTTGGGAGAATTTTTTTAAGCATATAATATTTTTGGGTGCAAAATGCTTCCAAACATATTATATGGTCACATCATAACATATTGTTTTTGGGAAGACAACATTATTGAATTTGGATGCAAAAATACAAAATGTTTGGAACTTAGACTACCCTAACATATATTGTTTAGACCAATATGCTTTCAAACATATTATATATTGGTAGAGATCAAACATATAAATGTTTGGGCAATACCCAAAAATGTATATGCTTGAAGCAAAATATGTTTGGGAGTATATGTTACAGAAGCGATTTTTTGTGAGGGTGTGGTAGCGATGAGAATGAAATGGAACTTCTCTGCCAACATTTTTTGAATTTGGGGGCGCTTCTGAGAATCCCTACTACGTCGAAAACAGTCGTATACGATATCTAAAACTTCTCGGAAAAGCGCCGTCACTATTGAGAAGTTGTACCACGCCAAGTTACTAGAAAAAAGTATCGCACGAGTGCAATTATTAGGCGCCCCTTCAAACAATCAGAGAAAGTGCATTTTAAGATTGTTGTAAAAGAATCATTGTGGTCAAGTAAAACACGATTGTTTAGATGTTTATTAATTTTATTAAAAATTTATAAATTCTCATAAATATAACATTTATACGACTATCACATCACATTTAACATATTTTTATGCATTAATAAAAGATTGATGTTGAGTTACAAGTTGAAGCTACATTTGTAGCGTCTATCAGCCAGTGCTTTTATTCCCAATGGAGGCAGCGTGTCTGGAAAAATATTTGAAAAACTATCACTTTATTCCATTTGGAAAGTCAAAAATTGTTCACCAATATACCTTTCACAATTGTAAGCGAAATAACTATATTTTCAGCACTTCATTGTCATTTTTATTTAAATAAATTATAAGAAGCTAGTTGTGCTCGGTGTTTCACAAAATATAAAATGGCTCTTGTAACAATAGTGATGGCAAAATACTATCACAGTTGGCGATTGTTGCAGTGTCACTTACACTTAATTTATTTGCATTTTAATGCTGTCAATACTTGTCGTAGACGCGTTTGGTTCGATCAACGAAAAGTATGCAACTAACACCGTAAATGGTTTGATGTGCTCAGTAGCCAATTTCCCATCTTCCTAAAGTCTATTGTCTTTAGGCGAAAAATTTTTATGGAAACCATTATTTCGCACATAGAAAGCGGCGTTTTTTTAGGTAGCTTGGATCGCTATTTTACAGGGAGCGATATTGGATTAAGTTGGTGGTGTTGCTTGTTTTTACAAAATAACATTTTATTTTTCCTTGGGCAATTGATCTGCTATTCCTTTGATCCTTTGTATAGTTTCGGAACAAAAATATGGTCCGTGTTTGATTTATAAACCCGCACAAATAGTTTTTAATAAATAAATTATTTCTTAATTCACATTGCAAATGGCGCCGTGCTATAAACGTCAGTTTTTCAACACGAAAAAACAAAGTATCACAAATGGAAAAAATTTCGCAAATTTTTCGCATTTTTTGGTTTTGTATGGAGTTTCAACTCGAAAACCGAACAGAGTACCGGCCTTTTGATGCGTACTGTTTGAATCATGGCTGAACAAGAAGGTTAAATCCATGGCTGTATAAGGAGGTTAAATCACGATAACAAAAACAACAAATTTCAATATGTTGTTTACAATTTTAAGAAGTCAAAATCAGCTGATAAAAGAATCGTATGGCATTGGTAAAAGTGGCAATTATTTATTCTTTCAATTGTGAATTTGCTATGCAGTGCTTGGAGAGCTGCAATCACCATAAACATATGATTTTGATTTAACCTTCTTGTTCAGCCATGGTTAAATCATAGGCCCATATGATTACAATTTTTTTATTTCGACAAAATTTTAAGATGTCAAAATCATATGTTTATGGTGATTGCAGCTCTCCAAATGACACTGCATAGCAAATGCATCTCAAACAAACTCGCGCATTCATAGCTGGAGAATTATTCAAAGATGACTTGAGTATCTTGATAACATATTCCAGAACCAAAATACCACGCACATCAGTTTTTAGACTGCATCATAAACTGTTTTTGTTAATAGATGGCGAAGATCCATTTGACTGACTTCCATTCTTAACTTTGGTGGGTATTATAGTCTTATTTGTCTCATATCGGCGTTCATCGGATGAATTATCCACTTCACAATCACTCATAGGTGACGCAATTAAATTTGAACCTTTATTTTTCTCTGATTTGAATTATTTTGTTCAGGTCAATTGAAAGAATAATTAATTGCCACTTTTACCAATGCCATACGCTTCTTTTATCAGCTGATTTTGACTTCTTAAACTTGTAAACAACATATTGAAATTTGTTGTTTTTGTTATCGTGATTCAACCTCCTCATTCAGCCATGGTTTGAATGTTAGCTTACAACTGACTTGCCTGCCAGCATTTCAAAGTTCCATTTCATCCTCATCGCTACCACAGACTCGTTAGTGACACTGCAACAATCCCAACTGTGATGGGGCTAACGTATCAAAAAGTATGAAATGTACATCAAGCCAATTTATATTTTGTTAAACACCAAGCGCAACTACCCTGCCAGCATTTGAAACCCTGCCAGCATTTCCATTTCATCCTCATCGCTACCACAGATAGTATTTTGCCATCACTATTGTTACAAGAGCCATTTTATATTTTGTGAAACACCAAGCACAACTACCCTGCCAACATTTTTTGAATTTGGGGGCGCTTAAGAGAATCTCCACTACGTCGAAAACAGTCGTATACGATATCCAAAACTCCTCGGAAAAGCGCCGTCACTATTGAGAAGTTGTACCACGCCAAGTTACTACAAAAAAGTATCGCATGAGTGCAATTATTAGGAGCCCTTCTGGATACATTTAGAAGGACGCCGATAAGAGCCCCTTCAAACAATCAGACAAAGTGCATTTTAAGATAGTTGTAAAAGAATCATTGTGGTCAAATAAAACACGATTGTTTAGATGCTTATTAATTTTATGAAACATTTATAAATTCTCATAAATATAACATTTATACGGCTATCACATCACATTTAACACATTTTTATGCATTAATAAGAGATTGATGTTGAGTTACAAGTTGTAAGTTAAATGTTGTAGCGTCTATCAGCCAGTACTTTTATTCCCAATGGAGGCAGCGTGTCTGGAAAATATTTGAAAAACTATCACTTTATTCCATTTGGAAAGTCAAAAATTGTTCACCAATTTACTTTTCACAATTTTAAGCGTAATAACTATGTTTTCAGCATTTTATTTTCGTTTTTATTTAAATAAAATATAACAAGCTGGTTGCGCTTGGCGTTTCACAAAAAATAAAATGGCTCTTCTAACAGTAGTGATGGCAAAATACTTTCATGTACATGTTGTACTTTTTTATATGCTTCCCCCATCACAGTTCGCGATGGTTGTGGTGACATTTACGAGTCTGTGGTAGCGATGAGGATGAAATGGAACTTTGAAATGCTGGCAGGGTAGCTTCTTATAATTTATTTAAATAAAAATGACAATGAAGTGCTGAAAGCATAGTTATTTCGCTTAAAATTGTAAAAGGTATATTGGTGAAAAATTTTTGACTTTACAAATGGAATAAAGTGATAGTTTTTCAAATATTTTTCCAGACACGCTGCCTCCATTGGGAATAAAAGCACTGGCTGATAGACGCTACAACATGTACAATCAATCTTTTATTAACTCAACATCAATCTTTTATTAACGCATAAAAATATATTAAATGTGATGTGATAGTCGTATAAATTTTTTATTTATGAGAATTTATAAATGTTTAAATTAATAAACATCTAAACAATTGTGTTTTACTCATAAGCGTAGGAAGGCCTCTGGGGAGGGGGCTTAGACCCCCAGAAAAATTTTAGCCCCCCCCCCAGAATTTGAAACTCTATTTATGATTTTCCATTTTTCAATAAATGTCAATAGTTTTTTTTTTTAATTTTTTAACAATTAAACAAGTATATACAATCGCACAAAGTTCCGCTAAAGACTTTCATGAACATTCGAATTACTTGGGTTGTGGTAGCAGTTGCCGATGGCAATGTTTGAAGTCAGATGTTTATGAAATAAAGCTGTGGGTGACCTTTTGATTGATTTAGTTTAGTCAATTTAATTAAAAAAATAGTAATTGATATTAAAACTATTCTTTCATAAATTAATATCTTAATAATGCTGCGAAAAAGCGTCGCCCAAAAAAGTAGTGAAATGTTCTTTTTGGGTCTAGAAGTGGTGCAAACTTGGCGGAGAAGCAATGAATGTAATATGAGCTTGTCATAGGACAAATGTCCAACGTTTAAACAGCTGTTGCAATGAATTTGCATCACTTCTTAAGGTGAGATCCGAATTCAGTGTTTTGAATATGAATTAACCATTTTGTGATATTTTCCCAAATAAATAATTTTTTTATTGTTTTTATGATTTTTAATGCATTCTGACGCTTGTTTGAAACGTTTTTCCTCGAATAATTTCCAAAATTATCGATTTTTATATAATGGATTTAGCAGTTTTATGGCAAAATTTGAATAATTTGTACCAATTTATTTATTCTTACTCTTCTTTTAAATTATTTGAAAAAAAAAGAAAACAAAAAATTACACATTAAAATATGAAAAAAATGAAGTAAAAAAACTTCCTGTGTAGTTAAAATAATTGAGGACTTTTTGCAAGTGATTTTAAAGTTGTGCCTTTAGAACAACTCACAATTTTTTTGCTGGGAAAAGTGTGGAACTACTTTTAGTTGCTTTATTATAAATTAATTGTCGAGTTATTTTGATGTCTAATTTTTTATTCGATTTTATGAAATAAAACATTAATTGAACCTATAAGTTCAGTCTATAAATTTTTAGCTAGGGGGGCTATAGCCCCCCTAGGAAAATTGTCTAGCTACGCTAATGGTTTTACTTACAACCCAATAAACACAAACGTTTGCAAAATGCTAAATTTCAACAATTTTTCAAACATTTTTTCAAAGGATTAGGGTAATATTCAAGTTGAAAAATTGTTGAGAAAATTGATAAATAATAAACTTATTAAACATATCAACAAATAAGAACAAAAAACAAACAAAACTTTAAATATCTTAAACATTATTAGTAAACACTTTTGCATTGATAATTCGATTTCCTTCCTTTTGGTGTCATAAAACAGCATTAAAATTTATTAACATGCGGGCAATTTGAAATCAGGAACTTACTGGACCGCGTGTTAGAATTAATTTCCAGCAGAAGGAATTCACAAAATATTCATTTTAAACTGTTAATAGCATATGAATTAAACTGACGATGTGATGCACAGTTTCATCCAGAAGTTGTTGATTTCAACAATTTGTTGTTTTTAACAATTTTAATTGGTTGCACTTGTAATGTTGCAGGAAACTTTTTCTTGTCGATAAGCCACTCATTTTTCATTGATCAGCTTCTTAATGTTTGCAAGAATGTAGCATCCAAAGATTTTAGTTTTCTGCAAAGAAATTGATTTACCAATTATTATAAACTATTTGAAGCAGTTCCAGTTAATTGTCCACCATTTTTCCATCGGTCAGCTTAATGCTTTAATGTTTTCAAGAACGTAGAATCCATAATTTTCTTTTCTGCAAAGATATATACATTTAGTGATTTGCTTAAAGTTTTATTTCAGTTTTTATTTTCACTTGCCTATTTTTATAAACTATTTGGTTATTTGTCTAAAATTTTCCATTTTTTTAATTTCTTGCAATTGACCACGAACTTCGTTGCACAAATAAGTATTGAAAACCACATGGTTTTTTCGTTGCATTTTAGGGTAGTGTTTTGTCAAAGTTTTCTCATATTATCTTCAACACCTTTTCAAAGATTTCGTCAACATTTTGGCAAATTGGAAGTAATTCGCAAACAATTTGAAGATGTATTGAAGATGAGCTATTTCAAATCAAGTTGAATTTATGTTGAAAATTATATTTACCCTCAAACTGAAAAGTTGTTGCATTTGAAAAACGCTCTTCCTGTGTTTATTGGGAATGATTATTTTACAACTATCTTAACATGCACTTCGTCTGATTGGTTGAAGGGGCTCTCATTGGCGTCCTTCTAAATGTATCCAGAAGGGCACCTAACAATTGCACGCATGCGATACTTTTTTGTAGTAACTTGGCGTGGTACAACTTCTCAATAGTGACGGAGCTTTTCCGAGGAGTTTTGGATATCCTATACGACTGTTTTCGACGTAGAGGGGATTCTCAGAAGCGCCCCCAAATTCAAAAAATATTGGCAGGGTATTTGCATTTTAATGTGTCGAACCAAACACGTAAACGACAAGTAGGGACCAAGCGCCGTCAATGGTTTGATGTTCTCAGCAGCCAATTTCCCATCTTCTAACGTTTATTGTCTTTGCTGTCTACAATTGGACGGCATCGGTTGCCGTTACAGAAGTGTTGTATACTCTTTTATTAATGTATTTTTTGCATTGCATAGTAGTTAGCTTAAAGTTGGACTATACAAGCGAACTTAAAGTTAGTGTTTTTTGTAGTCAGCTACTGATTTGACGGCAGGGTTGGTTCAATCAATTCCAGAGAGTAGGTGTGTAAATATAACCATAGCGATAGGCGGTAGACGAAACATTTTTGCCGCAACGGCAAATACAATAAGCTTGACGGCGAATAATTCCCTTTTTCACGTTTCCTAGCGTTTTTGTTGTCAATACAGCATGCTTTGACAATATTAAACAATGAAGTTGAATAAAAACATACAATGGCTTGTTATTTGTTGAGTTATTTCAAGAAAAAATTATCTACACGTGTCCAGGCAACAGCAATTCCTAGTGGTGAGTTAAAAAAATTGATAAGCGATGGCAACACTATACCAGTTTTCGCCAAGGAGTTAGAATAAGTTTTAATTTAGCGACACGCCGCTAGCCGTCACGGTATTCCGTCACGGATTTTGGGCTTCCCATAAGAAATACACGTAAATAAGTGTTCGCCTACCGCCTATCGCTATGGTTATATTTACACACTATGAAATACAAGAGAACGAAACTGTGAAGCAAAACTTCGTCAGTAGGTGGCATTCTTGAGGTAAATTTCTCTAATATCGCAGTTTTTGTCGGGTATCTCTCAAATATCATACAGTTTGTGTCGGTGGTACCCAGTTCTGTTCTCTGCCGGCTTTACCAAACTTAAGGAAAATAGGATTTAAAACCTACTTTGTAATAACAAATGTCATTTTTTATAGATGTTTTCATTCTATTAAATCTTTGGCAGACAATCTGAAATTATAACCGCTGAAGTTTCTATAACTATTTTATCAAAGCAGCGCTTCGACCTCAACGCCGGTGATACCAAAACGCTATGTATAGATGTCATTGTGTGACATTTGTTTTCTTTGCAGGAGAGAACTTTTCGTCCTCTTGTGTTTCCTACTCTCTGATCAATTGAGCTAAGAGATTTATTTTTCAGACATTTTTATGAAAACAGCTCTGCCCAGGAATAAGCCTAAAACAGCAATGTGCTAAAAAAAAAACAATAAATATTCGCTATATACATTTATCGTTTCTAAATGGCTTTTGTGATTTCTATTTATGTTAGTAGAGACCTCTGGTGCTTCAGTTTTGCAACGACAAATAGAACTCTTGTTAACTAAATTCCCTTTGGACTATCAGCATTGCCATGTTTTTTATGTAAAATCAGTAAAAAGTCGTCCTAATAACAACATCGACTATAAGTTAACAACAATTGGAAGTATTTTAGAATTGGCAATGCTTTAAACACATCCAAAAATCTTTTATTAAAATCTTTGTCTAGTTGATTCTCAGTATGCCGGAAACAGTACCAAAGGATTTTGATAAATTTAATTCTACGTTGTCCCTTGACGATCCCTTGGGAGACTATGAGAACCTTGTGAACAAAAAGTTAAAAATTTTCCATTTTTTTAATTTCTTGCAATTGACCACGAACTTCGTTGCACAAATAAGTATTGAAAACCACATGGTTTTTTCGTTGCATTTTAGGGTAGTGTTTTGTCAAAGTTTTCTCATATTATCTTCAACACCTTTTCAAAGATTTCGTCAACATTTTGGCAAATTGGAAGTAATTCGCAAACAATTTGAAGATGTATTGAAGATGAGCTATTTCAAATCAAGTTGAATTTATGTTGAAAATTATATTTACCCTCAAACTGAAAAGTTGTTGCATTTGAAAAACGCTCTTCCTGTGTTTATTGGGAATGATTATTTTACAACTATCTTAACATGCACTTCGTCTGATTGGTTGAAGGGGCTCTCATTGGCGTCCTTCTAAATGTATCCAGAAGGGCACCTAACAATTGCACGCATGCGATACTTTTTTGTAGTAACTTGGCGTGGTACAACTTCTCAATAGTGACGGAGCTTTTCCGAGGAGTTTTGGATATCCTATACGACTGTTTTCGACGTAGAGGGGATTCTCAGAAGCGCCCCCAAATTCAAAAAATATTGGCAGGGTATTTGCATTTTAATGTGTCGAACCAAACACGTAAACGACAAGTAGGGACCAAGCGCCGTCAATGGTTTGATGTTCTCAGCAGCCAATTTCCCATCTTCTAACGTTTATTGTCTTTGCTGTCTACAATTGGACGGCATCGGTTGCCGTTACAGAAGTGTTGTATACTCTTTTATTAATGTATTTTTTGCATTGCATAGTAGTTAGCTTAAAGTTGGACTATACAAGCGAACTTAAAGTTAGTGTTTTTTGTAGTCAGCTACTGATTTGACGGCAGGGTTGGTTCAATCAATTCCAGAGAGTAGGTGTGTAAATATAACCATAGCGATAGGCGGTAGACGAAACATTTTTGCCGCAACGGCAAATACAATAAGCTTGACGGCGAATAATTCCCTTTTTCACGTTTCCTAGCGTTTTTGTTGTCAATACAGCATGCTTTGACAATATTAAACAATGAAGTTGAATAAAAACATACAATGGCTTGTTATTTGTTGAGTTATTTCAAGAAAAAATTATCTACACGTGTCCAGGCAACAGCAATTCCTAGTGGTGAGTTAAAAAAATTGATAAGCGATGGCAACACTATACCAGTTTTCGCCAAGGAGTTAGAATAAGTTTTAATTTAGCGACACGCCGCTAGCCGTCACGGTATTCCGTCACGGATTTTGGGCTTCCCATAAGAAATACACGTAAATAAGTGTTCGCCTACCGCCTATCGCTATGGTTATATTTACACACTATGAAATACAAGAGAACGAAACTGTGAAGCAAAACTTCGTCAGTAGGTGGCATTCTTGAGGTAAATTTCTCTAATATCGCAGTTTTTGTCGGGTATCTCTCAAATATCATACAGTTTGTGTCGGTGGTACCCAGTTCTGTTCTCTGCCGGCTTTACCAAACTTAAGGAAAATAGGATTTAAAACCTACTTTGTAATAACAAATGTCATTTTTTATAGATGTTTTCATTCTATTAAATCTTTGGCAGACAATCTGAAATTATAACCGCTGAAGTTTCTATAACTATTTTATCAAAGCAGCGCTTCGACCTCAACGCCGGTGATACCAAAACGCTATGTATAGATGTCATTGTGTGACATTTGTTTTCTTTGCAGGAGAGAACTTTTCGTCCTCTTGTGTTTCCTACTCTCTGATCAATTGAGCTAAGAGATTTATTTTTCAGACATTTTTATGAAAACAGCTCTGCCCAGGAATAAGCCTAAAACAGCAATGTGCTAAAAAAAAAACAATAAATATTCGCTATATACATTTATCGTTTCTAAATGGCTTTTGTGATTTCTATTTATGTTAGTAGAGACCTCTGGTGCTTCAGTTTTGCAACGACAAATAGAACTCTTGTTAACTAAATTCCCTTTGGACTATCAGCATTGCCATGTTTTTTATGTAAAATCAGTAAAAAGTCGTCCTAATAACAACATCGACTATAAGTTAACAACAATTGGAAGTATTTTAGAATTGGCAATGCTTTAAACACATCCAAAAATCTTTTATTAAAATCTTTGTCTAGTTGATTCTCAGTATGCCGGAAACAGTACCAAAGGATTTTGATAAATTTAATTCTACGTTGTCCCTTGACGATCCCTTGGGAGACTATGAGAACCTTGTGAACAAAAAGTTAAAAATTGATGCTGTAATGCCGAATGAAATGATGTACACCGTATGGGACAAAATTTCTCAAGGAGCCCGCGAAGCTTTGTGGAATATGATGTTTGGATTTGTTCATACCACCAACGATGAATTGGATAAAGCTGCAGTTTTCCTGAAGGTATTTAAGGACGATTCCTGTTTTTATTCAGCTTCTGCATACAATGACTGGATAGTCAAAGTAAGAGACGAGCTTTTGGAACGACGCATGTTTGATTTCTGGAAAAATGTAATAGTTGAGAAAGAATTGGGACCTGCTTGGGCACGTGATAGTGATTTATTTGAAGACTCGGGCGATGAGGAACCAGCCCAATTTTACAATTATGCAGGTTGTATAGCACCTTGGAAGAAGAACAAGTGAATGTTAATTTGAAATTTCAAAGATAGCAGAAACAAGTGTGTCCTTTTAACACGGAAGCTCATTTAAACAGGGGAAAACATGGTGAAATGGTGAGGGGTCACATCAGTATTTAGAAAGGAATATCTAGTAATAATTGCAGAATTCGAAACACTATCCAAAATGCTTCTCGAAAAAAGTTTGACACTCATTTTTGTCAATTATTTGTCTAATGTGACCTTACTCCTATTAAAGAAAAGTGTTTAGTTAACTTTATTATGTGCTCACTTTGTAATAAAGGAACTTACAAAATATATGCCTTTGAAAAGTATCCCATAAACACGAACGCTTGAAAAATGCTAAATTTCAACAATTTTTCAAACATATTTTCAAAGGATTAGTGTAATATTCAAGTTGAGAAAATCGCGTTCTCAACAAAAAACAGACATTACCCTCAACAGTAAAATTCAACACATTAGCAATAATTTCTCAATTGTAATGCTAAAATTGAAATGGATCGCTACTCAACAATTTCTCAAACAATTTTCGATACGAGTCAAATTAAAAATTAACATCCGTTGCAAATACTTTTCAACCAAAATTTGTATAAATGATATCCCCACTTCAAATTAAAAGTCAAAGCCAAAATTCTCTGAATTTTGTATAATTTATTCATTTTGTATAATTTATTACAATACCAATTGACACTACAATACCAATAATTAAACATATCAACAAATAAGAAAAAAACAAAACTTAAACATTATTTGTAAACACTTTTGCATTGATAATTCGATTTCCTTCCTGTTGGTGTCATAAAACAGCATTTAAATTTATTAATATGCGGGCAATTTGAAATTAGGAACGTACTGGATCGCGTCTTACAATAGAAGGTATTCACAAAATATTCATTTTAAACTGATAATAGGTTATAAAGGGTGATTCTTTTGAGGTTAGGATTTTCATGCATTAGTATTTGACAGATCACGTGGGATTTCAGACATGGTGTCAAAGAGAAAGATGCTCAGTATGCTTTGACATTTCATCATGAATAGACTTACTAACGAGCAACGCTTGCAAATCATTGAATTTTATTACCAAAATCAGTGGCAGAAAATCCGCTTTTTTATCGACAAATTTTGTTCAGCGATGAGGCTCATTTCTGGTTGAATGGCTACGTAAATAAGCAAAATTGCCGCATTTGGAGTGAAGAGCAACCAGAAGCCGTTCAAGAACTGCCCATGCATCCCGAAAAATGCACTGTTTGGTGTGGTTTGTACGCTGGTGGAATCATTGGACCGTATTTTTTCAAAGATGCTGTTGGACGCAACGTTACGGTGAATGGCGATCGCTATCGTTCGATGCTAACAAACTTTTTGTTGCCAAAAATGGAAGAACTGAACTTGGTTGACATGTGGTTTCAACAAGATGGCGCTACATGCCACACAGCTGGCGATTCTATGGCCATTTTGAGGGAAAACTTCGGAGAACAATTCATCTCAAGAAATGGACCGGTAAGTTGGCCACCAAGATCATGCGATTTGACGCCTTTAGACTATTTTTTGTGGGGCTACGTCAAGTCTAAAGTCTACAGAAATAAGCCAGCAACTATTCCAGCTTTGGAAGACAACATTTCCGAAGAAATTCGGGCTATTCCGGCCGAAATGCTCGAAAAAGTTGCCCAAAATTGGACTTTCCGAATGGACCACCTAAGACGCAGCCGCGGTCAACATTTAAATGAAATTATCTTCAAAAAGTAAATGTCATGGACCAATCTAACGTTTCAAATAAAGAACCGATGAGATTTTGCAAATTTTATGCGTTTTTTTTTTAAAAAAAAGTTATCAAGCTCTTAACAAATCACCCTTTATATTAAACTAACGATGTGATGCACATTTTCATCCAAAAGTTGCTGATTTTAACAATTTGTTTTCAACAATTTTAATTGGTTCCACTTTGAAACTTTCTGGAAACTTTTTCTGAAAGAAAAAGGAGCCCACATGGTTTTTTCGTTGCATTTTAGGGTAGTGTTTTGTCAAAGTTTTCTCATATTATCACATTTTCAAAGATTTCGTCAACATTTTGGCAAATTGGAAGTAATTCGCAAACAATTTGAAGATGTATTGAAGATGAGCTGTTTCAAGTCAAGTTGAATTTATGTTGAAAATTATATTTACCCCAAAAACTGAAAAGTTGTTGCATTTGAAAAACGCTCATCTTGTGTTTATTGGGTACAAATACCTTGCCAATATTTTTTGGATTTTGGGTCACTTATGGATTTCACCATCAAGTTCAAAACACTTGTAGGAAATATTTAGTTTTATCTTTTTTGCCAAAATTTTTCTGGGGCCACCCCAGCACCTCTAGCTACGCCAATGGCTATTCCCCATCAAGTTATAATAAAATTTGCTTCAAACAGGTATAATATACTACCCCAATAAACACAAACGTTTGAAAAATACTAAAATGCAATAATTTTTCAAACATTTTTTCAAAGGATTAGGGTAATATTCAAGTTGAGAAAATCGCGTTCTCAACAAAAAACAGACATTACCCTCAACAGTAAAATTCAACACAATAGAAATAATCTCTCAATTGTAATCCTCAAATTGAAATGCATTGCTACTCAATAATTTCTCAAACAGTTTTCAATGTGAGACAAATTAAAAACTAATATTGCTGCGAATATTTTCTAGCCACAATTTGCATGAAAGTCAATCCCAGTTCTTACTGAAAGTCAACACTAAATTTCTAGTGATTTTGTACATTTTATTAATTTTTTTCGTTAAAAATATAATAATATTAAAAATAACATTAACAATATATAAAAATAATAATATGTTATAATACCAATCAAAACATAATTATCTTATTGAAGGTATTAATTACTAAAACTATCAATACAACTTTAAATAACTTAAACATTTTTCATGTATAATTTCCCCCATAATGTTGGTGTCACATAACTATTAATTAATTAATTATTAATTAATATGCTGACAATTTCAAATAATTACTATCGAGGAACTTGCTGGCCTGCGTGTTAGAGTAGATTCCATCAAGAGGAATTCACAAAATATCAAACTGATGACGGAATGTAAATTGATGTAATGCACATTTTCATCCAGAAGTTCTTGATTTAGGAACTGTTGCACTTTGTTTTAATTGGTTGCACTTTGCAAGTTTTCTGGAATCTTTTCTTTGTTGTTTCCTTCATCATTTTTTCACCGGTCAACATCTTCCAAGAATATAACATCCAATGATTTTAGTTTTCTGCAAAACAATCGAGTTTTGTGATCTCCATTACGTTTTCATTTCATTTTTTATTTTGACTTACCAATTATAATTACCGTTTTGGATTAATTTCGGTTTTATGTCAATAAAAATAACTGACCACGTACTTCGTGGCACAAAATGTATTGAAACCCACAAAATTCCTCAAGAACGTTGATGTCACAAAATTCTTGTAAAACTCATTAAAATTCGGGAAATTAGCAAGGATCTTGATGACTAGAGAGTTAGAATAAATTTCCAGCAATTTCAATTCACAAAATATCAAATTAAACCGATGATGCGATGTAAATTAAACTATAGGCGTGATGCGAATTATCACCCAGTAGTTGATATGGAAAAGCATAAATACCAAGTTTAATTCATTGTACTTTGATTTATGGAAACTTTCTCTTTTCGATAAGCCACCATCATTTTTCATTGGTCAACCTCTTAATGTTTCCAAGAATGCAGCATCCAAATATTTTAGTTTTCTGCAATGAGATTTAAATTTAGTGACTTCTCTAAAGTGTTGATTTAATTTTTCATATTGACTTACCAATTATTATAAACTATATATTCCAGTTACTTGTCCAACATTTTTTCATCGGTCAGCTTTTTAATGTTTTAAAGAACGTACAATCCATAATTTTAGTTTTCGGCAAAGAGATATAATTTAGTGTCTTCCTTAAAGTTTCATATCATTTTTATACCCTCCACCATAGGATGGGGGTATATTAACTTTGTCATTCCGTTTGTAACACATCGAAATATTGCTCTAAGACCCCATAAAGTATATATATTCTGGGTCGTGGTGAAATTCTGAGTCGATCTAAGCATGTCCGTCCGTCCGTCCGTCTGTCCGTCCGTCCGTCTGTCCGGCTGTCCGTCCGTCTGTGGAAATCACGCTAACTTCCGAACGAAACAAGCTATCGACTTGAAACTTGGCACAAGTAGTTGTTATTGATGTAGGTCGGATGGTATTGAAAATGGGCCATATCGGACCACGTTTACGTATAGCCCCTATATAAACCGATCACCAAATTTGGCTTGGGGAGCCTCCCGGAGCAGCAAAATTCATCCGATCCGGTTGAAATTTGGTACGTGGTCTTAGTATACGGTCTCTAACAACCATGCAAAAATTGGTCCATATCGGTCCATAATTATATATAGCCCCCATATAAACCGATCCCCAGATTTGACCTCCGGAGCCTCTTGGAGGGGCAAAATTCATCCGATCCGATTGAAATTGGGTACCCGATGTTAGTATATGGTCTCTAACAACCATGCAAAAATTGGTCCATATCGGTCCATAATTATATATAGCCCCCATATAAACCGATCCCCAGATTTGACCTCCGGAGACTTTTGGAGGGGCAAAATTCATCCGATCCGGTTGAAATTTGGTTCCTGATGTTAGTATACGGCCTCTAACAACCATGCAAAAATTGGTCCATATCGGTCCATAATTATATATAGCTCCCATATAAACCGATCCCCAGATTTGACCACCGGAGCCTCTTGGAGGAGCAAAATTCATCCGATCCGATTGAAATTTAGTACGTGGTCTTAGTATACGGTTTTTAACAACCATGCAAAAATTGGTTCATATCGGTCCATAATTATATATAGCCCCCATATAAACCGATCCCCAGATTTGACCTCCGGAGCCTCTTGGAGGGGCAAAATTCATCCGATCCGGTTGAAATTTGGTACCTGATGTTAGTTTACGGCCTCTAATAACCATGCAAAAATTGGTCCATATCGGTCCATAATTATATATAGCCCCCATATAAACCGATCCCCAGATTTGACCTCCGGAGCCTCTTGGAAGAGAAAAATTCATCCGATCCAGTTGAAATTTGGTACATGGTGTTAGTATATGGTCTCTAACAACCATGCAAAAATTGGTCCATATCGGTCCATAATTATATATAGTTCCCATATAAACCGTCCCCAGATTTGACGTCCGGAACCTCTTGGAGGAGCAAAAGTCATCCGATACGGTTGAAATTTGGTACATTTTGTCAATATATGGCCTCTAAGAGCCATGTAAAAATTGGTCCATATCGGTCTTTAGTTATATATAGCCGATGACTTATTACACAAAAATTGGTCCATATCGCCAAAAATAATCTACCAAAACTTTATTTCCATAGAAAATTTTGTCAAATTTTATTACTATAGAAAGTTTTGTCAAAATTTCATTTCTATAGAAAGTTTTGTCAAAAGTTTATTTCTATACAAATGTTTGTCAAAATTTTATTTCCATAGAAAATTTTGTCAAAATTTTATTTCTATAGAAAATTGTGTAATCTACCAAAACTTTATTTCCATAGAAAATTTTGTCAAATTTTATTACTATAGAAAGTTTTGTTAAAATTTCATTTCTATAGAAAGTTTTGTCAAAAGTTTATTTCTATAGAAATGTTTGTCAAAATTTTATTTCTATAGAAAATTTTGTAAAAAATTTATTTCTGTAGAAAATTTTGTCAACATTTTATTTCTATACAAAATTTTGTCAAAATTTCATTTCTATACAAAATTTTGTCAACATTTTATTTCTATAGAAATTTTTGTCAAAATTGTATTGCTATAGAAAATTTTGTCAACATTTTACTTCCATAGAAAATTTTGTCAACATTTTATTTCTATAGAAAATTTTGTCAAGTTTTTATTTCTATAGAAAATTTTGTCAAATTTTTATTTCTATAGAAAATTTTGTCAAAATTTTATTTCTATAGAAAATTTTGTCAAGGTTTCATTTCTATAGAAAATTTTGTCAAAATTTTATTTCTATAGAAAATTTTGTCAAACTAGATTATATACGTATTTAATCGGCCTTTTTATACCCTCCACCATAGGATGGGGGTATATTAACTTTGTCATTCCGTTTGTAACACATCGAAATATTGCTCTAAGACCCCATAAAGTATATATATTCTGGGTCGTGGTGAAATTCTGAGTCGATCTAAGCATGTCCGTCCGTCCGTCCGTCCGTCCGTCTGTCCGTCTGTCCGGCTGTCCGTCCGTCTGTGGAAATCACGCTAACTTCCGAACGAAACAAGCTATCGACTTGAAACTTGGCACAAGTAGTTGTTATTGATGTAGGTCGGATGGTATTGAAAATGGGCCATATCGGACCACGTTTACGTATAGCCCCTATATAAACCGATCACCAAATTTGGCTTGGGGAGCCTCCCGGAGCAGCAAAATTCATCCGATCCTGTTGAAATTTGGTACGTGGTCTTAGTATACGGTCTCTAACAACCATGCAAAAATTGGTCCATATCGGTCCATAATTATATATAGCCCCCATATAAACCGATCCCCAGATTTGACCTCCGGAGCCTCTTGGAGGGGCAAAATTCATCCGATCCGATTGAAATTGGGTACCCGATGTTAGTATATGGTCTCTAACAACCATGCAAAAATTGGTCCATATCGGCCCATAATTATATATAGCCCCCATATAAACCGATCCCCAGATTTGACCTCCGGAGACTTTTGGAGGGGCAAAATTCATCCGATCCGGTTGAAATTTGGTACCTGATGTTAGTATACGGCCTCTAACAACCATGCAAAAATTGGTCCATATCGGTCCATAATTATATATAGCTCCCATATAAACCGATCCCCAGATTTGACCACCGGAGCCTCTTGGAGGAGCAAAATTCATCCGATCCGATTGAAATTTAGTACGTGGTCTTAGTATACGGTTTTTAACAACCATGCAAAAATTGGTTCATATCGGTCCATAATTATATATAGCCCCCATATAAACCGATCCCCAGATTTGACCTCCGGAGCCTCTTGGAGGGGCAAAATTCATCCGATCCGGTTGAAATTTGGTACCTGATGTTAGTTTACGGCCTCTAATAACCATGCAAAAATTGGTCCATATCGGTCCATAATTATATATAGCCCCCATATAAACCGATCCCCAGATTTGACCTCCGGAGCCTCTTGGAAGAGCAAAATTCATCCGATCCAGTTGAAATTTGGTACATGGTGTTAGTATATGGTCTCTAACAACCATGCAAAAATTGGTCCATATCGGTCCATAATTATATATAGTTCCCATATAAACCGTCCCCAGATTTGACGTCCGGAACCTCTTGGAGGAGCAAAAGTCATCCGATACGGTTGAAATTTGGTACATTTTGTCAATATATGGCCTCTAAGAGCCATGTAAAAATTGGTCCATATCGGTCTTTAGTTATATATAGCCGATGACTTATTACACAAAAATTGGTCCATATCGCCAAAAATAATCTACCAAAACTTTATTTCCATAGAAAATTTTGTCAAATTTTATTACTATAGAAAGTTTTGTCAAAATTTCATTTCTATAGAAAGTTTTGTCAAAAGTTTATTTCTATACAAATGTTTGTCAAAATTTTATTTCCATAGAAAATTTTGTCAAAATTTTATTTCTATAGAAAATTGTGTAATCTACCAAAACTTTATTTCCATAGAAAATTTTGTCAAATTTTATTACTATAGAAAGTTTTGTTAAAATTTCATTTCTATAGAAAGTTTTGTCAAAAGTTTATTTCTATAGAAATGTTTGTCAAAATTTTATTTCTATAGAAAATTTTGTAAAAAATTTATTTCTGTAGAAAATTTTGTCAACATTTTATTTCTATACAAAATTTTGTCAAAATTTCATTTCTATACAAAATTTTGTCAACATTTTATTTCTATAGAAATTTTTGTCAAAATTGTATTGCTATAGAAAATTTTGTCAACATTTTACTTCCATAGAAAATTTTGTCAACATTTTATTTCTATAGAAAATTTTGTCAAGTTTTTATTTCTATAGAAAATTTTGTCAAATTTTTATTTCTATAGAAAATTTTGTCAAAATTTTATTTCTATAGAAAATTTTGTCAAGGTTTCATTTCTATAGAAAATTTTGTCAAAATTTTATTTCTATAGAAAATTTTGTCAAACTAGATTATATACGTATTTAATCGGCCTTTTTTTGTTTAATATTGTTACGTTTTTATATTTAGGCGTTTTTAATTACCCGACAATTAAAACACAGTTCTTTTAAATAACGACAATCTACAATTTATTTACTATGACTTCACACTTTACAATTCGTTCACACTGAAGTTATTCGTTTGACGCTTTAATTAAGACTGACTCGTTAGCAGCATGCGACCGCTTTTATATATGACGGTGTGGCAATACGAGAACATTCTGGTAGCACTACAATATTCTGGCAACGCCAGAACATTCTTAGACAATGCTAGAAGGATCTACGACCATTAAGTTGTTCGTCTGGTGGCTGCCAAACACATACACACTCACATGATATATGCTCGCATTACTACAACAACAATGACAATAGACAATGAGATGAAATGAGAAAGCAAAATAACAAAGCAAAGGGGTTGTTATTCTATGAGAGAGTAAGAACTAACATTTCGGTAAGCAAACAAAAGAACATAAAAGAAATTCAGGAAAATACTAGAAAATGAATAGATGATTCCAACAAGTGATAGCGAAATTTTATCGTTACAATTTTAAATTTTAAATTAACGGAAACTAATTTAAATAAACTTATATCTATAATTATCAAATTCGTAACACTGCCTCCCGCTTAAGCCTGTTCGTCCCGAACAGGCACAGAACCTGTTCCGTAAGGAGCCAATCGTTCCAGATGTACAACTTTCATCTTTGATCTAGGGCTGTCGTCCTTCTGAATCCGGTATACAACATCATTGATCTTCTTGATGACCTTGTATGGGCCTTCCCACTGTGTTTGCAGTTTAGGACACAATCCTTTCTTTCGTTGCGGGTTAAATAGCAGAACCAATTCTTCTTCTTGGAAGCCCTCAGTATTTACAGCACGATCGTATCTCGCCTTCATTCTGTTGCTGACCATTTTTATTTTGTTGCGCACTGATTCGTGAACTTCACCGAAAGTGTTTGGGATGTCGTTTCTGTTTTCTTCCATGGCGAGCTCATTAGGTTTAGCACCGAATATCAGATCACCAGGCAACTTCAACTCAGTTCCGAATAGAACATTGGCAGGTGTTCGAGAGGTGGAATCATGAATGGCAGATCTATACGACAGCAAAAACTTTGGTATATGCTCGTCCCAGTCCCTCTGGCCGTTGTCCACTACTTTTCGAAGATGTTCCTCCAGAGTGCGATTAAACCTTTCTACCATGCCATCGGATTGCGGATGTAATGGTGTAGTCCTCGTTTTCTTGATACCAAGGGATTCACACATCTCTTTGAATATGGCCGATTCAAAATTTCTTCCCTGCTCTGAGTGAATCTCGGACGGCACACCGTAGCGACATATCCAGTTTTTGTTGACAACATCCACAATCGTTTTTGCTTCTTGGTTTGGAATTGCATACACCTCCGGCCATTTGCTGAAGTAATCCATGACCACAAGGACATAACGGTTTCCAGAATCACTTACTGGGAAAGGGCCTGCCACGTCCATTGCTATTCTTTCAAACGGGGCTCCTGGTCTATATTCTTGCATAGGACCTCGACTTTTCCTTGTTGGACCTTTCGCCTTCATGCACTTCTCGCAATTGGCTACCCATTCAGCAATTGATTTCTGGCATCCAACCCAGTAGAATCGTTGCTTCACTTTCTCGGCGGTTTTGGTTATTCCCAGATGACCTCCACTGGGACCATTATGGAACTCCGCCAAAACATCTCTTATTTTGGAATCTGGAACGATGATCAAATTTCGGCTGCTCTTGCCATCTTCGCTTTCCCATTTACGTTGCAGGGATCCATTGACTAGAACTAAACTATCCCATTGAGCCCAGTATGATTTCATAAGTGGACTTTCGGCTGCGATGTCTTTCTTACTGGGCTTCTTGTTCTCTTCCTTTGCCGAAATAATTTTGTTCAAAATGGGATCTTTACGCTGTTCTGTTGGCCAGTCCACTCCAGATTCGACGTGTAACAGCCGAATATCAACAATCTCCTCCTTGTGTTCAGCCTTCGAGCAGTGCTTGCATTCTATACTGCAAGGTCGACGTGACAAAGCGTCAGCGTTACCGTGTTTTCCACCTTTTCTATGCTCGACACTGAAATCATAGCTTTGGAGCCTCTCGATCCAACGTGCCAGTTGAGCTTCCGGATTCTTGAATTGGAGCAACCATCGTAGAGCTGAGTGATCAGTCCTGAGCAAGAAGTGTTGTCCATACAAATATTTATGATAATGTTTTACACTCTCTATGACGGCTAGCAGCTCTCGTCGCGTTACACAGTAGTTCTTTTCGGGCTTGGACACCGTTCGGCTGAAATATCCGATGACCTTCTCCTTGCCGTCTATCTGTTGGGATAGCACACCTCCAATACCATGCGCGCTAGCATCTGTATCCAAAACAAATTTTTCGCCCGGAATAGGATACGCTAGAACAGGAGCTGAACATAAAAGTTCTTTTAAATGTTGGAATGAATCCTCCTGTTCGTCGCTCCACTGGAACTTCTGACCTTTTTGCGTCAATTTGTGGAGACTAGCGGCGATGCTGGCGAAGTTTGGGACGAATCGTCGGTAATATGTACATAACCCAAGGAAACTTCTTAATTCGTGGAGATTTCGGGGTCGTGGCCAATCTCTGACAGCTTGGATTTTGTCTTCATCGGTGGATATGCCCTCTGCAGTCACATGATGACCCAGGTATTTAACTTCCCGCTGGAAAAGGGAGCATTTCTTTGCGTTAAGGCGTAGACCAGCGGCTGACAATTGCTGGATAACGTCTTTCAAGTTCTTAAGGTGCTCGTCAAATGTTTTGCCCATCACTATGATGTCATCCAAGTATATCAAGCACGATTTCCAGTGCAACCCCTTCAGTACCCGCTCCATCAATCTTTCGAAGGTAGCCGGAGCGTTGCAGAGCCCGAACGGCATTACATTGAATTGCCAGAGACCGCCATTAACGCCAAAAGCCGTCTTTTCCTTGTCTTTCTCGGCGATCTCTACTTGCCAATATCCACTCTGCAAATCGAGCGTAGAAAACCATGTTGTTCCGGCTAGTGTGTCCAACGTGTCATCAATGCGTGGAAGCGGATAACTGTCCTTTTTGGTGACATCATTCAGTTTTCTGTAGTCCACGCAGAATCGGGTACTTCCATCTTTCTTTTTGACCAGCACAACTGGGGAACACCAAGGACTTGATGACGGCTCGATCACACCACTCTCCGCCATTTCCTTTATGAGCTTTTGAACTTCGTCTCTTTTTGCAAGGGGAACACTTCGAGGTGCCTGTTTTATGGGCCTTTCTTCTGCGGTTTTAATTTCATGTTTCACTACAGATGTTCTTCCTTGATTTCCCTTTTCAGAAGCAAAAGCAGAGGCGTTTTTCCACAACAATTGCTTGGCTTTATTTCTCTCTGACGGCGATAGATGACGTGTCCAAGCCTCGACATACGCTTCTAGATGTTTTCTCACTGCTCCATGTGTCTTTGATGAGTTGCCTTCCAAATTGACTATTGCCTCGGCTGGTGTACATTTGCCAATGTCAGAAAATTTTACAATTTGCTCGTGATTGTCAGACAAGTTCAAGACACGAACTGGTATTAGTCTCTCTTCGTTCGTTGTTACCAGGGCATTTGCTATCAAGATGTTGTTGCTTTTGTTTTCTGCTGGTTCAACAACCCACAATTGGCCGACTTCACAATCTCCATTCATAGAAACCCATATAATTGCTTCGGCATTCGGTGGTATAGACTCTGACTGGCTCGTTGTCAAACGTCTGACAGGTGTATTCCCGTCGTATCCCACGTTTACCGTTATTTCGGCATCGCACCATGTCATTACACGACGCTTCATATCCAAATTGAGACCAAAAGCAATCATGAAATCCGCTCCAATTATAACTTCGTCTACTATATCGGCCACAATGAAATCATAAGTAACGGATTTGTTAGCAATAGTTAATTTTACGGTGACCTTTCCATATACGGTTGCGGGTTCCCCTGTAGCCGTGCGTAGCTTGACTCCAATCAGTGGTGTAACTTTTCCTTTTACTAAATCAGATCTAATGATAGACTTTGATGCACCAGTATCCAACGTCAAAGTACGCTTGTCGCCATTAATAACACCCGCAATAGTTAAATTGTTATTTTTCTGTTGAACTATTGCTATGGAGATGGTGGGGCCATCGTCTGTGGGAGCCAGCTCTTGCCCCGCTGAACTAGCTCGATTTAGTTTAAAGGTGACTCACTTGACTGTGGGGTCACCTTCTTATGGCTATTGTTTAATGGAGATGGTGATGTGGACCTTGACCGTTTGCGTCGTGCTTTGCATTCTCGAGCTAGATGTCCCGGCTTATCACAGTTATAGCATTTGATCCGGGATTTATTTGCTTCTTGCTTCATTTCTTGCATTGCCTGCTTCATGGCCTCTTTCATCGACTCAATAACGGACTTTGATTCATCACACTCTGTCTCTACTTTACGTACCTTGTGAATTTGAGGCCGCGCTAGCAATCTCGCAGTCTCCTGTGCAAGTGCGAATGTTACTGTTTCAGCGAATGTAGCCTTTTGTGACGCATATGTTGCACATTTTATATCTGGGTCTCGAATACCATTGACGAAGGTTTCAATCTTGATGCGGTCCACAAGAGGATGACTCTCACCTGGGTATGTCAAAAGCACTAGCCGCTCAACTTCTGTTGCGAAATCTTGTAGGGTTTCATTCGATTTCTGGATTCTTCCTCTCAATTCCATTCTGAAGATGTCCTGCTTGTGCTCTCCACCATACTTGCGTTGAAGTGCCGCTATTACTTCATTATAGTTATTTCTAGAAGCAGCTGGAATGCTTTGTATCACATCAGCAGCATTGCCCTTTAATGCCAATAGAAGTTCAATTGCTTTATCATCGTCATTCCACAAATTTCTACAAGCAACCATTTCGAATTGGAATTTGAAGACATCAAATGACGTTGAGCCATCGAAAACAGGAGTTTTGATTTTTGAGCCCTCGATGACGCGCACTGGACCACCTTTAATTTCCAGCTCTGACATTTTTTTCTCGATGTGCAGAAACTTCTCATCATGAACCATAATTTTCTCATCCACGGAAAGAACTTTCTTATCCAATTCCACAATTTGATTTTCTATATGGTCCACACGTTTCTCCATGCCTTCAGAAATTTGTTGTAATTTTTCGTTGACCATTCTAGAATTTTCGTCGAATTTTTCTTCCAATTTTCTAGAATTTTCTTCCATTTTTCTAGAATTTGCTTCCATTTGTAGGGCATTTTCTTTCAGCAATTTTCTAGAATTTTCTTCCATTTTTCTAGAATTTTCTTCCATTTTTCTAGAATTTTCTTCCATCATTTTGCTCAAAGCATTGAGCATTGATGTGTAATCCACAACACTCGAAGCCACAGATGGAGTTTCTACAGTGCTTGTATTGACGAGTATTGATTCATCAATGTCTTCCTTATAATCAAACTCATGCGTCGCAATGTCCATATTACGCCGTTCAAACTCTTCCAGTAGACGCTTTTGAAGCTGGGCCTTATTGCCTGTTGTCGGCAGCTCCAGTTTGCTCAATTCCTTTTTTAAGTCTTCCACTCGAAGCTCATTAAACTTCATTGTAGATTTTTTTTTTCGTTATTTCACTTCCGACACCAATTGTTACGTTTTTATATTTAGGCGTTTTTAATTACCCGACAATTAAAACACAGTTCTTTTAAATAACGACAATCTACAATTTATTTACTATGACTTCACACTTTACAATTCGTTCACACTGAAGTTATTCGTTTGACGCTTTAATTAAGACTGACTCGTTAGCAGCATGCGAGCGCTTTTATATATGACGGTGTGGCAATACGAGAACATTCTGGTAGCACTACAATATTCTGGCAACGCCAGAACATTCTTAGACAATGCTAGAAGGATCTACGACCATTAAGTTGTTCGTCTGGTGGCTGCCAAACACATACACACTCACATAGATATATGCTCGCATTACTACAACAACAATGACAATAGACAATGAGATGAAATGAGAAAGCAAAATAACAAAGCAAAGGGGTTGTTATTCTATGAGAGAGTAAGAACTAACATTTCGGTAAGCAAACAAAAGAACAAAAGAAATTCAGGAAAATACTAGAAAATGAATAGATGATTCCAACAAGTGATAGCGAAATTTTATCGTTACAATTTTAAATTTTAAATTAACGGAAACTAATTTAAATAAACTTATATCTATAATTATCAAATTCGTAACAATATATACCCCGTATGGGCTAACTTACAATTTAGAAGACAGTGTTAAAAAGTTTTACGATACCTTGCCATCGGCAAGTGATATCGCAACCCAAGTAATTCGATTGTGGATGACAGCCTTTAGTAGAAGTTCCTACGCAATCCATGGTGGAGGGTACATAAGATTCGGCCTGGCCGAACTTACGGCCGTATATACTTGTTTTATTTTCACTTACGTATTATTAGAAACTTTTTGGAGTAAATTCAGTTTTTTTGTCTAAAATGTTTTTTATTTCTTTCAATTGACCACGAACTTCGTTGCACAAACAAGTATTGAAAACCACATGGTTTTTTCGTTGCATTTTAGGGTAGTGTTTTGTCAAAGTTTTCTCATATTATCTTCAACCCCTTTTCAAAGCTTTCGTCAACATTTTGGCAAATTGGAAGTAATTCGCAAACAATTTGAAGATGTATTGAATATGAGCTGTTTCAAGTCAAGTTGAATTTATGTTGATAATTATAGTTACCCTCAAACTGAAAAGTTGTTGCATTTGAAAAACGCTCATCCTGTGTTTATTGGGACTTTACTGATTTATTTTTGATTTTAGCGTCGAAACTCGAACTTAATACCCCCTTAAGGTGTGTACTATGTTCGGGTTTCGAGTTGAAAATCACTTTATTTTTGCGATTACTTTTCCTGAAATAATCAAAATTATAAATGAAAACAGACATATTCCTGTAAAGTCTTGCCGAAATCTAGAGGAACAAAAAATTGCACATAATTGAGTTAATTTATCTGCTTTATATTGAACTGTTTTATTAAAGTAACCGCGAAAATTTCAACGCGAAAGCGAACATAGTACTTACCTTTGAGGGGGTATTAAGGTATCTAATAAAATTAGAACTTGATGGGGGAATACCTTAAGCAACTTTTCATAAACGCAACTTGCTTCTTATAATTTATTTAAATAAAATCGATAATGAAGTGCTGAAAACATAGTTATTTCGCTTAAAATTGTGAAAGGTATATTGTTGAAAAATTTTTGACTTTCCAAATGGAATAAAGTTTTTCAGATATTTTACAGACACGCTGCCTCCATCGAGAATAAAAACACTGCCTGATAGACCCTGTAACATGTAACTTGCCACTTGTAAATCAACATCATTCTATTATTAATGAAAAAATATGTTAAATGTGTTGTGATAGTGGTATAAATGTTATATTTATAAGAATTTATAAATGTTTAATCAAATTAATAAACTTCTAAACAATCGTGTTGTACTTGACCACAATGATTCTTTTACAACTATCTTAAAATGCACTTTTTCTGATTGTTTGAAGGGGATCTTATTGGCGTCGTTCTTAATTTATTAAAAAAAAGGCACCTAATAATTGCACTCATGCGATACTTTCTTGTAGTAACTTGGCGTGGTACAACTTCTTAATAGTGACGGCGCTTTTCCGACGAGTTTTGGATGTCGTATACGATTGTTTTCGAAGTGGTGGGGATTCTCAGAATCGCCGTCAAATTCAAAAAATGTTGGCGGGGATTTTAAGGTGAGTACTAAGTTTTAGTTTAGCTATTAAAATGGGAAATTAATATTATTAATATATTCATTTAAATAAATTATTAAAGATAAGTAACATTGAAAAAATAACTGTTATAGCGTGATAATGCGAATGTAATACTGACCATTACTTTGTGCTTTTATAGTATTTCATATTCAATAGTTTTGCTAAAACTATAATTTGAGTTAAAATGTGCAATCATCCACTAACTGAAATACTTAAACTCTGGTCGTATTTACATGTATCAAGCGGTTCCATTCATAACGTAGATCATTTCAAAAGGCTTTGAAAGTGTATTTTGTTATGCTTCTTAATTCGATTTTCGTTTCCAAATATTACATTAAATATTCAAACCATGGGTGATATGTAGTAATTTCCTTTTACAATGCTTCGTCGTAGCATGGAGATCTATATGTCGGATCTGAAATAGTGGAAATTGTTTATAAAGGTAGGTATTATATTCGGTTTCCGCTTCGATAACCAGCTTATTTCAAGCGTCACTTTTTAAAAGACAAGAAGCTACGGAATCTATCCGTTGGAATTTTTCCACACAAGCTTGAGGAAGATTTTTAGTAGATCGAGGCGATATCAGATAAGAACTAGGTATGAAACCTCTATATGTGGGTCCAAAACAACACCACAGGAAATCGGATGAAAATTGCTGATGTAGGTATTTTAGATTAATAATAAATTGAATGAAGACTGAAATCATATTATTTACTGTAATGTAAAACACCTCATTCATAACGATAGTAATCTTTGCATAATTAAGACCGGCGCTTTGTTCTTTTTTTCAAGTTGAAATTACCAGTTACCAACAGACCCAATAAATACAAACGTTTGAAAAATGCTAAATTTCAACAATTTTTCAAACATTTTTTCAAAGGATTAGGGTAATATTCAAGTTGAGAAATTGTTGAGAAAATCGCGTTCTCAACAAAAAAACAGACATTACCCTCAACAGTGAAATTCAACACATTAGCAAGAATATTTCAAGTGTTATCCTCAAATTGAAATGCATCGCTATTCAATAATTTGTAAAACAATTTTCGATGCGAGTCAAATTCAAAATTAACATCGTTGCAAATACTTTTCAACCTAAATTTGTATGAATAATATCCCCACTTCAAATTGATAGTCAAAGCCAAAATTCTATGGATTTTGTATAATTTATTCATTTTCATCAAAATAAAATATATAATAATGCACTACACTACATAATACACTACAATACCAATTGATAAATAATAATCTTATTAAACATATCAACAAATAAGAACAAAAAAAAAAAAAAACAAACAACAAAACTTTAAATATCTTAAACATTATTAGTAAACACTTTTGCATTGATAATTCGATTTCCTTCCTTTTGGTTCCTTCCTTTTATTTACATGCGAGCAATTTGAAATTAGGAACGTACTGGACCGCGTGTTAGAATTGATTTCCAGCAGAAGGAATTCACAAAATATCCATTTTAAACTGATAATAGCATATGAATTAAACTGACGATGTGATGCACATTTTCATCCAGAAGTTGGTGATTTCAACAATTTGTTGTTTTTAACAATTTTAATTGGTTGCACTTGTAATGTTTCTGGAAACTTTTTCTTGTCGATGAGCCACTCATTTTTCATTGGTCAGCTTCTTATTGTTTGCAAGAATGTAGCATCCAAAGATTTTAGTTTTCTGCAAAGAGATTTAAATTTAGTGACATCTTTAAAGTGCTGATTTAATTTTTCATATTGACGTACCAATTATTATAAACTATTTGAAGCAGTTTCAGTTAATTGTCCACCATTTTTTCATTGGTCAGCTTTTTAATGTTTTCAAAAACGTAGAATCCATAATTTTAGTTTTCTGCAAAGAGACTTCTTTAAAGTTTTATTTCATTTTTTATTTTCACTTTCCTATTTTTATAAACTATTTGGTTATTTGTCTAAAATTTTCCATTTTTTTTATTTCTTGCAATTGACCACGAACTTCGTTGCACAAATAAGTATTGAAAACCACATGGTTTTTTCGTTGCATTTTAGGGTAGTGTTTTGTCAAAGTTTTCTCATATTATCTTCAACACCTTTTCAAAGATTTCGTCAACATTTTGGCAAATTGGAAGTAATTCGCAAACAATTTGAAGATGTATTGAAGATGAGCTATTTCAAGTCAAGTTGAATTTATGTTGAAAATTATATTTACCCTCAAACTAAAAATTTGTTGCATTTGAAAAACGCTCAACCTGTGTTTATTGGGGACGTTCATGTATTAAATTTGTACGTCACGATCCAAAATATAAATTTCTTGTGGCAACGCTGGAAATCACTATCTTCAATATTTTTAAAAGTGATTTCATCCACCGGAATGACTACGATTAGTCAAAGCTTTTGGATCTGATATACAAACATATTCGATTACTCCCAAAATGTCTGATTACGAAGAAGTTCCTTCGGATTTTGGTGAATTCGATGCCACTTTACCCTTAGAGGATCCTGTTACAACATATAAAAAAATGGTTGACGAGAAAATATTTACAGATCTCTTTGTGCCTGATGAAATGAAATTCGAAATTTGGGATAAAATTGATGTCGCTGCTCGAGACGCTGTTTGGAAGCTTTTGTTTAGCGGAGACGTTGATTTGCAAAAAGCAGGAAAGCTATTGAAGAAATACAAATCCGACGCATCATATCCCAATAAACACAGGATGAGCGTTTTTCAAATGCAACACCTCTTCAGTTTGAGGGTAAATATCATTTTCAACATAAATTCAACTTGACTTGAAAAAGCTCATCTTCAATTCATCTTCAAATTGTTTGCGAATTACAACCAATTTGGCAAAATGTTGACGAAAACTTTGAAAATGTGTTGAAGATAATTGGAGAAAACTTTGACAAAACACTACCCTGAAATGCAACGAAAAAACCACATGGTTTTCAATACTACTTTGGACAACAAAGTTCGTGGAAGAAATACAAAAATGTGGAAATTTTTTAATAATCAATTGAAATTGCTTATAATAATTGGTAAGTAAAACTAAAACACGAAATGAAAACTTGAAGGAAGTCACTAAACTCAAATCTCTTTGCAGACAACTAAAATATTTGGATGCTGATTCTTGGACACATTAAGAGGCTGGCCGATGAAAAATGGTAGTGGCTTATCGAGAAGAGAAAGTTTCCATAAATCAAAGTGCAACCAAAAAAACTTGGTATTTATGCTTTTCCATATCAACAACTACTGGATGATAATTCGCATCACATCGATAGTTTAATTTACATCGCATCATCGGTTTAATTTGTTATTTTGTGAATTGAAATTGCTGGAAATTTATTCCAATTATCTGGCCATCAAGTTCCTGAAAATTGCCAGTATTTTAATAACAACAATTTTGTAATACCAACGTTCTTGAGGAAATCACGAAGTACCTGGTCAGTTGGAAGAAATACAAATTGGTAAGTCAAAATAAAAAGTGAAATGAAAACATAATGGAAATCACAAAACTCGATTGTTTTGCAGAAAACTAAAATCATTGAATGGTATATTCTTGGAAGATGTTGGCCGATGAAGGAAACAACAAAGAAAAGTTTTCAGAAAACTTACAAAGTGCAACCAACTAAAACAAAGTGCAACAATTCCTATATCAAGAACTTCTGGATGAAAATGTGCATCATCGGTTTAATTTGTTATTTTGTGAATTGAAATTGCTGGAAATTTATTCCAATTATCTGGTCATCAAGTTCCTGAAAATTGCCAGTATTTTAATAACAACAATTTTGTAACACCAACATTCTTGAGGAAATCACGAAGTACGTGGTCAGTTGGAAGAAATACAAATTGGTAAGTCAAAATAAAAAGTGAAATGAAAACATAATGGAAATCACAAAACTCGATTGTTTTGCAGAAAACTAAAATCATTGAATGGTATATTCTTGGAAGATGTTGGCCGATGAAAAACCGATGAAGGAAACAACAAAGAAAAGTTTTCAGAAAACTTACAAAGTGCAACCAATTAAAACAAAGTGCAACAATTCCTATATCAAGAACTTCTGGATGAAAATGTGCATTACATCAATTCACATCCCGTCATCAGTTTGATATTTTGTGATTTCCTCTTGCTGGAATCTATTCTAAAGGCCGGTACTCTGTTCGGTTTTCGCGTTGAAACTCCATACAAAACCAAAAAATGCGAAAAATTTGCGAAATTTTTTCCATTTGTGATACTTTGTTTTTTCGTGTTGAAAAACTGACGTTTATAGCACGGCGCCATTTGCAATGTGAATTAAGAAATAATTTATTTATTAAAAACTATTTGTGCGGGTTTATAAATCAAACACGGGCCATATTTTTGTTCCGAAACTATACAAAGGATCAAAGGAATAGCAGATCAATTGCCCAAGGAAAAATAAAATGTTATTTTGTAAAAACAAGCAACAACCACCAACTTAATCCAATATCGCTCCCTGTAAAATAGCGCTCCAAGCTACCTAAAAAAACGCCGCTTTCTATGTGCGAAATAATGGTTTCCATAAAAATTTTTCGCAAGAATGAACATAGTACCGGCCTTTACACACAAGCCAGCAAGTTCCTCGATAGTAATTATTTCAAATTGCCAGCATATTAATGACACCAACATTATGGAGGAAATGGAATTATACATGTAAAAATGTTTAAGATATTTAAAGTTGTATTCATAGTTTTATTTATTAATACGTTTAATAAGATAATTACATTTTGATTGGTATAATATTATTATTTTCATATATTATTAATGTTATTTTTAAGATTATTATATTTGTTAACGAAAAAATAATAAAATTTACAAAATCCCTAGAAATTTAGTATTGACTTTCAGTTAGAACTAGGATTGACTTTCATACAAATTGTGGTTTGAAAGTATTCGCAACAATGCTAGTTTTTTATTTTTCTCACATTGAAAACTGTTTGAGAAATTATTGAGTAGCGATGCATTTCAATTTGAGGATTACAATTGAGAAATTATTGCTATTGTGTTGAATTTTACTGTTGAGGGTAATGTCTGTTTTTTGTTGAGAACGCGATTTTCTCAACAATTTCTCAACTTGAATATTACCCTAATCCTTTGAAAAAATGTTTGAAAAATTATTGAATTTTAGTATTTTTCAAACGTTTGTGTTTATTGGGATTTTACCCCTGACAACTACAATCGGTGGATAGTTTTGGTACGGGATGAACTGCTAAAAAGGAAAATGTTAGATTTTTGGAAAAACTCATTAGTAGCTGAAGAGTTGGGCCCTGCATGGGCTAGAGATTCGGATTTGTATGATGATATGGATGATCCTGAACCCGCAGCTTTTTACAATTATGCTGGTTGCGTTGCCCCTTGGTTGGAAAAAGATAAACCACCGGTTATTCCTAATGAATAAATTTTTGAATTGTATTGTAAAATCATTCCTATACTACCTCACTAGGTTTAGACATTTATGTATTTAATGACATATTATTGCACAAAGAGTATTTGCCCTGTAGGAAATGTCAATAGTGAAACTGTAGTGAATCACTACTGACCATGTCACCAGTACTACTGACAAAGAATACCCCACACATTGTATTTTACTATAGACATTTAACATATGCTTGTCATTGAAAATCCACTACTGACAGTAGAACTACTGACAAGATGGTACTTATGGGACCATATAAAGACATTGGAACTAATGAATCAGTAATACTTTGTCGCTACTTTAGTAAACACTTTTGGATTTTTTTTGTAAATAAAAAGGGTTAATTTTTTGTTTTAATTTATATTAGTTGTGTTCCTTTACGTACTACTAGTTACTACTTTTACTAGTTTTTACTAGAAACCGTTCCTCAACCCCAAAAAATAGTAAAAGTAGTAAACAATTTTAAGAGAACAATGTCAAAATGCATGTCTCTTTTAAAATTTTTTTACTACAAGTTACTCGACAAATTCTTTCGAGTAAAAGTTGTAGATATGTCATGACAAAAATAATTATTTGTTTTCAAATTTTCCAAACTAAAGTAGTTACAAATAGCCGTTTTTTTGGAAATAATTCTGTAACTTTTTAATGGATTAAGATATCATCATAATTTTTTCTTTGTGCCAAAGCTGAAATGTTTTTCTCTATATTTAGAGGTTTGTAGGTCCCTAGTGGATTCACGGGCTGGTCTATAGACGTTGGAAGTTGGACATCTCGGATGTATGAAATTTAGTGTTACTTGGCAAACGCGCAATTATGCACCGATTTTCATGATTTTTGCTTTACTGGATAGAACTTATAAACTACCATAAAAAGATTGTGTATGTGTGCGAATATATCTAATATTTGCGAGATAGGGCCTTACTATTTATTGTTTTGCAAAATTTGAACAAAGTGGGGTCTGTATTTTGAGTCTAGAAGGACTACATTCCTTATAAAATTCTACGTATTCTGGAGGTAAATTTTGTGCACCTTTGTGCTTTAGATTTAACGTGTAGACTCCACAATTTGGAATTTCAAAACAATGCCGAACCAATACCACTTGTTTCGAAAAAAGTACCAAAACATTGACCGACCAAATTCGGCACACCCTTTAATGGACCAAAAGTACCTCTACGTTTTGAATTTCATGCAAATCGGATAAAAGTTTTAATGTCTATGTCATGAAGACCCCAATTGGGGGTTCGGTTCATATGGAAGCAAAATCGAAACTTAGGCCGAAGTAGTTCCATCTTCAAAATTGACCTGCATGTAGAAGAAAAACGTGTCTGGTAAAATTTCAGCACTATAGGTTCATTATTGAAGGAAGTAGCCTGATTACAACAGATAGCCAGACAGAGAGACATCGTCTTATAATTTCTCCCTGATCAAAACTATATATACTTTCTATAGTCAGAATTCGTTATTTGTATGTGTTACAAACGGAATGAAAACCCCCACCTTATAAGATACTGATAATATGCGCTATTACTCTACTTTATGGCCCAGAAGCCAGAGTTTTACTTTGATTAAAAATTTTGCAAAAGGAGTACTTTTTATAACAAAGTAAAAACCATAGCTTCTTTCTATCGTAATAAGGATTTCGAAGTTTTCTGCAAAAAATCTGCCATTTGTCAAAAAAATTTCGATACAAAAGTATTTAATTTACCTACATGCTTTGAAAATATTTATTCAAATCACAATGCTTTTTTTATTTGACATTTTTACAATTTTTACTATATTTTCGTTCCTGTACATTTAACAAATATAGAAATCTGAGAGGATTTTCAATATTTCTCTCTTTTACTACTTTTTACTACGAGTAAAGTAAAGGAACACACCTATTATTTATTAAGTATATTGGCGAAATATTAACATACAATAAAAATCAGGCTTACAAAATCTTTAAAACTAGGTACATGTAGTCTCTTAATATTGAAATGTTTAAAATAAATAGCTCATATTCTCCTGGGCTGGCTGAACCGATTTACTTGAAACTTTCAGAGATCGTAGGGGGCGCTCATGTGGTGAAAATAGGGTACCTCATTTTTTGACACCAGGTCGGGGAGGTACACCTCCCCTTTGTCCCACTTTTTGAAAATTGGACCAAAGTTGACCGATTTGTTTGACATTTTAATTGCAGGTTGTGGTTGGTATCTAGACAAACATCCGCTACTTTATTTTTCCATATTTGGTCGCGGAGGGACCTCCCCTTTGATATATTAGTTTTTCACTGTACTTTTTTGTAAATAAAAAGGGTTAATTTTTTGTTTTAATTTATATTATTTATTAAGTATATTGGCGAAATATTAACATACAATAAAAATCAGGCTTACAAAATCTTTAAAACTAGGTACATGTAGTCTCTTAATATTGAAATGTTTAAAATAAATAGCTCATATTCTCCTGGGCTGGCTGAACCGATTTACTTGAAACTTTCAGAGATCGTAGGGGGCGCTCATGTGGTGAAAATAGGGTACCTCATTTTTTGACACCAGGTCGGGGAGGTACACCTCCCCTATGTCCCACTTTTTGAAAATTGGACCAAAGTTGACCGATTTGTTTGACATTTTAATTGCAGGTTGTGGTTGGTATCTAGACAAACATCCGCTACTTTATTTTTCCATATTTGGTCGCGGAGGGACCTCCCCTTTGATATATTAGTTTTTCACTGAAGTACAGTGAAAAACTAAAGTTCTCTGATTTACTTGAGGTTATGAAATTAATATGTTGTACCTGATGTGTTCATTTGTGTACGGGGAGGGAGACCTCCCCCTTGCCCGACTTTTTGAAACTTGGAACAAAATTATCCGATTTGCTTGAAATTTCCGGAGAAGGTTGAAGGAGGCGTCTAGACAAAGAACGGCTACTTTATTTTACGATATTAGGCCGGGGAAGGGGACGTCCCCTTTGCCCGACTTTTTTAAAGTACAGTGAAAACAAAACTAAGTCTTCCGACTGAAATTTTACGGTGAGGTTATGAAATTTATATGATTCCTGCTTTTTTAATATTTTCAACTTCTCCTAAAGTAACATACATACAGAGAAACAATTAAACTTTTCCAATTAACTTGAAATTTACAGAGGACGTGTGGAGAGGTTATGAAATTAATGTTGGATACCTGATTTTGTGATATTTGGACGGGAAAATGGGGCCGCCCATTGCCCTGCTTTTTGAAAGTTTGGCTTATAATTTGCTTGATATTTTCTGGGACGTTTACACAAGATGCGCTACATCACTTTTCTTCTTCTAAAACTGAAAAAAACAAAATTCTCAAGTTTTCTTGAAATTTACAAAGGCCGTGGGGGAAGGTTATGAAATCAATGTGGTGTACCTGATGTTTGGGTATGTGGACGAGGAGGGAACCTTCCCCTTGCCCACATTTGAAGGAAAGTTCTAGATATTCTTGGAAATTTCAGGGAAGGTTAAGGGGGTTATTCACTTCTGCGTTTATCGATATTTTATCAGGGAAATTGAGGTCCCTTTAAAAAATAGACCAAAATTTAACTTTCTCCGATCAACTTGAAATTTACAGAGAACGTGGGAGGAGGTGATTAAATTAACACAGGGTACATGTTTTTCGATATCTGGTTGGAGAAGGGGAATAGTGAAATAAGACATCGAAGGGGCGTTCAATAACGTCCATCCGAGCTCGATATCAAATGGACTGACAACTCTGAATGTTGATCCAGGTATACTTAAGCGGACCTTAGACGGTCGGATAAACACTCCGACAGAGGTTCGTCTATTCGTTGTGTGTTCGTTCAAGTTTTGCCCTTACACTACACGAACAAATGTGATGACAACATGAAAAAATAAGAAGAAGCATAAACAAACAATGAAGTTGTACGAAGATTTATGGGTGAAACCATTTTTTACTGAAAAAATGGAAGAAAATAATAAAAAAAATCCTGCCCAATAAACACAAACGTTTGAAAAATGCTAAATTTCAACAATTTTTCAAACATTTTTTCAAAGGATTAGGGTAATATTCAAGTTGAGAAATTGTTGAGAAAATCGCGTTCTCAACAAAAAACAGACATTACCCTCAACAGTGAAATTCAACACATTAGCAATAATATCTCAAGTGATATCCTCAAATTGAAATGCATCGCTACTCAATAATTTGTCAAACAATTTTCGATGCGAGTCAAATTCAAAATTAACATCGTTGCAAATACTTTTCAACCTAAATTTGTATGAATGATATCCCCACTTCAAATTGAAAGTCAAAGCCAAAATTCTATGAATTTTGTATAATTTATTAATTTTCATCAAAACAAAATATATAATAATACACTACACTACATTACCAATTGATAAATAATAATCTTATTAAACATATCAACAAATAAGAACAAAACAAAAAAAAAAAAAAACAAACAACAACACTTTAAATATCTTAAATTAGTAAACACTTTTGCATTGATAATTCGATTTCCTTCCTTTTGGTGTCATAAAACAGCATTAACATTTATTAACATGCGGGCAATTTGAAATTAGGAACGTACTGGACCGCGTGTTAGAATTGATTTCCAGCAGAAGGAATTCACAAAATATCCATTTTAAACTGATAATAGCATATGAATTAAACTGACGATGTGATGCACATGTTCATCCAGAAGTTGTTGATTTCAACAATTTGTTGTTTTTAACAATTTTAATAGGTTGCACTTGTAATGTTTCTGGAAACTTTTTCTTGTCTGGAAACTTTTTCTTGTCTGGAAACTTTTTCTTGTCGATAAGCCACTCATTTTTCATTGGTCAGCTTCTTAATGTTTGCAAGAATGTAGCATCCAAAGATTTTAGTTTTCTGCAAAGAGATTTAAATTTAGTGACTTCTCTAAAGTGTTGATTTAATTTTTCATATTGATGTACCAATTATTATATCCAGTTAATTGTCCACAATTTTTTCATCGGCCAGCTTTTTAATGTTTTCAAGAACGTAGAATCCATAATTTCAGTTTTCTGCAAAGAGATATACATTTCGTGACTTCCTTAAAGTTTTATTTCATTTATTATTTTCACTTACCTAATTTTATAAACTATTTGGTTATTTGTCTAAAATTCTCCATTTTTTTTTTATTTCTTGCAATTGACCACGAACTTCGTTGCACAAATAAGTATTGAAAACCACATGGTTTTTTCGTTGCATTTTAGGGTAGTGTGTTGTCAAAGTTTTTTCATATTATCTTCAACACCTTTTCAAAGATTTCGTCAACATTTTGGCAAATTGGAAGTAATTCGCAAACAATTTGAAGATGTATTGAAGATGAGCTATTTCAAGTCAAGTTGAATTTATGTTGAAAACTATATTTACCCTCAAACTGAAAAGTTTTTGCATTTGAAAAACGCTCATCCTGTGTTTATTGGGTGGTATATGTGTCAAAACAATGATTCCTGAAGTAATACACATTTAATATATTACAAATTACTTGATGAATTTAGAATACTTGTCGCCTGGTTTCCCATTGATTGGAAGTGGAATTTTTCCACGTTTTTGCCACAATACTTGTTTAGATTTATATATTTCTTTAATTTTCAACCAGAATTGGCGATCCATCATTAATTTCATTGCAGAAATGCCTGTTTTTAATGTAAAAATAAATTTGTCTTTGATAATGTTTGTCGAACATCCCCTTACACTCAATGATTTGTACCACCCAACCAGAAAAAATCAAAGTTGTTTTGATTTTATGCCAACTCGTCCCCGCGACAGCCGAACACGACCTTATACAATCGGATTTGTCGCCGCAACGTGTTGTGTCGCAGGGTTTATCCGACCGTATAAGGTGCCCTTTAGGCTGTTAGACGAACTTCTAAGGAAGAGACGCATTTCAGCCACACTAGGACAAGCAAACATACAAAGGTATGTGAACAGAGGCACTCCTCAAGGAGGAGTTCTATCACCTCTTCTTTGGAATGCTACTATAAACGACCTTCTGGTTTCCCCAGCCAAACAGTCAGCTGCAACAACGGCTGTGCGGTTGCGCGAGCTATCGCTATGGTCGGAAAAAAGTTACGGTCACAGTTCGGTCCTCAAAATAATGCCAGATGTGCCTAACGTAGTGGATTACACTTTGGCGGGTCCACTTTTCGACAAAAAGTTTGAGACTCTAATTCCCAACAGTGAGGCGTGGTGTACACGGACCCCGGGGAATAAAAGATATATAGATTTCTACACTGCTGGCTCCAAACTGGATGGCCAAGTGGGTTTCGGAGTATATTCTAAAGATCTGGAACTTCGAATAGCGAAAAGATTACCTGATCACTGTAGTGTTTTTCAGGCTGAAATATTAGCAATAAGAGAAGTGGTGAATTGGCTGAGAAGTAATGCTCCAAGCAATATTGGCATTAATATATACTCAGACAGTCAACCTGCAATAAAATCCTTGGACTCTGTGTTCCTCAACTCGAAATAGGCCATCGCTGCCGCAAATCTCTCAATGAGATGGCTGAGCAGCACAATATTCACCTAATATGGGTGCCTGGCCATAGGAACATACCGGGGAACTACGAAGCAGATGAGCTAGCAAGGCTAGGAACTACCTTACATATTCCAGGGGAACTAGAATCTGTTGGTATGTCTCTGGCTACCTGCAAGCTCTTACTGCGTGAGAAGGCTGTCATGATGGCAAATGTTCGATGGGAGAATTGTAAGGGTTGTAACGACACCAAGCAAATATGGCCCCATTTAAACTTAAACCGCACACTAGATATGCTAGTGTTCTCGAGCCGCCAGATATCACTCCTGATATCTGCTATAACGGGTCGCTTCCTGATAGGCGATTTTGCAAAAACTATTGGTGCGAAGTAGAGGTGTGCACGTGAGTAATTGTTTACTCAAGCTCACGCACACTCACGACGGAAAAATCTTACTAACGCACACTCACGCACGATATTGTTTGGTATGACTCACGCTCACGCACACTCACGAAAAGAAAATTTGTACTCACGCACGAAAATGTTGTGACTAACGAAAAATACCTTGACTCACGAAAAATATCGTGACTCACGAAAAATGTCGTTACTCACGAACAATTTTTTGAGCAATTTATCTTAGTAACGTGTCTGAAAACATGAACATTATTAACATCGAGAGCGTTATTACACTTTTAACATCCCAGGTGTCACTAAAATTGTAAATGAATTTAACTCTTCAGCGTTTTATGTTGGTGAGTGGGATTACTTTCGTGAGCGTAAATCTTTACTCACGCACACTCACGAAGATAACATTTTCGTGACTCACGCTCACTCACGACATTCTGGTTTGTTAATCACGCTCACGCACACTCACGCCGTGGCCATGAGCGTGACTCACGACTCACGCGTGAGTCACGAAAAATTTCGTGAGTCACGACAATTTCGTGTCACGTGCACACCTCTAGTGCGAAGTATAATGACTATTGTATGAGCTATCATGATGCGGAGGAAAAGGAATCAATAAAACACCTCTTTTGTGAGTGTCCTGCATTTTCTGTAAGGCGTAAGCAAATTTTAGGGGCATATACCTTCAGATTACTGGCGGACCTGGAAAACGTTAACTTAAGCAGTCTGCTAATGTTTTTGGAACAATCTGGTTGGTTCAACAGAAGAAAATAATCGAGAAGGTTCAACGGTTAAAACTAGAAGTGTCCATATGTAATAGGTACTTTTAGTTAATGTGGTATCACAATGGACTGAATAGTCTAAGTGAACCTGAATCTTAATCGGGCTGCCACTTTAACCTAACCTAACCTAATAGTGAAATAAACTTTGTCGATTTACTTGGAATTTATAGGGAATAATAGAGGCTACGTGATTCTCCGATATCTGGTCGGTGCACGCTCATAAAAAATCGCTTCTGTAACATATACTCCCAAACATATTTTGCTTCAAGCATATACATTTTTGGGTATTGCCCAAACATTTATATGTTTGATCTCTGCCAATATATAATATGTTTGAAAGCATATTAGTCTAAACAATATATGTTTGGGTAGTCTAAGTTCGAAACATTTTGTATTTTTGCATCCAAATTCAATAATGTTGTCTTCCAAAAAACAATATGTTATTATGTGAACATATAATATGTTTGGAAGCATTTTGCACCCAAAAATATTATATGCTTAAAAAAAATTCTCCCAAACAATATTGTGCTCAAAATTTTATTTATTTATTTATATATTTACAATCATAATGAATTATGAAAATAAACAGGTAATATAGGTGCTAACAACATAGGTTTTCGACCTGAATGCTCAAAATTTTGTTTCTGCCCAATTGTATATTCCCCCACATCTTTCTCACTTCCACGAGATTTTTTAGTTCTTAGCACCTTTTTCTGTAATACAAACATTGTAGAAGAAATTATTCAATTGTATGATTTTTTTTATTTTAATTTTACCTTTTGCCGGACGGGGATTCGAACAGCGGACCACACAGTTTGTAAGGATCAAAGAAGTAGCTGATCAATTGCCCAAGGAAAAATAAAATGTTAATTTTGTAATCACAAGAAACAACCACCAACTTAATTCAATATCGCTCCCTGTTAAATAGCGCTCCAAGCTACTAAACACATATATGTTTATAGGCTATTTCTAAATTAATATATGTTTGCGTCCAAGCATATTATATTTACAAACATTTTATGTCCCAAACATAATATGTTCTAACATATTAACATATATGTCCCAAACATGTTATGCCAGTTTATGAACATTATATGCTTGCACTCAAAAATATTGTGTTTAAAAATTTGTGTTCCAAACATATAATGTTTATAGCCAAACATATGAAAAACAGTCTTTTTCATCCGTGTGTGGAGCGAAGGTGGGGGGAGGTTTCCTTTTTGTCCGATTTTTTGAAAATTGAAAGTAGAGGGTTGTCCGTAAATGGGAACTCGGTACATAATTTTATGATTTTTGCATAGGCCTCTGTCAGACTTTTTTAACTTAAGTAGCGTAGAGGGTGCATCATATCCCGGTACATGTTCGGGAAAGGCACGTTCTCCGTGTCCAAAATTTTAACAAATGTTAACGTGGTAAATTTTTTTAGTACTTTTGCTTTTTCGAATTAATGGACGGGAAACTGTGATTCTTTGTATGTTGTTGAAATATAACCCTTAATTTTCTGGTATACCTTTCCTTGACAAACTACACTTAAAATTCACAGGAAATGTACACGGTTGAAAAAGACTGTTTTACATATGTTTGGCTATAAACATTATATGTTTGGAACACAAATTTTTAAACACAATATTTTTGAGTGCAAGCATATAATGTTCATAAACTAGCATAACATGTTTGGGACATATATGTTAATATGTTAGAACATATTATGTTTGGGACATAAAATGTTTGTAAATATAATATGCTTGAATGCAAACATATATTAATTTAGAAATAGCCTATAAACATATATGCGTTTAGTAGCTTGGAGCGCTATTTAACAGGGAGCGATATTGAATTAAGTTGGTGGTTGTTGCTTGTTATTACAAAATTTTAACATTTTATTTTTCCTTGGGCAATTGATCAGCTACTTCTTTGATCCTTACAAACTGTGTGGTCCGCTGTTCGAATAAAAAAAAAAAAATAAAAAAAAATCATAAAATTGAATAATTTCTTCTCCAATGTTTGTATTACAGAAAAAGGTGCTAAGAACTAAAAAATCTTGTGGAAGTGAGAAAGATGTCGGGGAATATACAATTGGGCAGAAACAACATTTTGAGCATTCAGGTCGAAAACCTATGTTGTTAGCACCTATATTACCTGTTTATTTTCATAATTCATTATGATTGTAAGTATTTTTTTTTTTTTTTTTTATTTATTTATTTGTAAAGTCTAACACCTTAAGAAATTAAATTCTTATAATGTTGGTGTCAGTGGTTCAACACAATTTTGCTTGTAGTATATAATATTGTTTTACATTTATAAATTATGTACTATAATAGATAAAAAAAAATATTTAAATTTGTATAATATGTTGTTTTTTAGTTTCATATGGAAAAGTTTAAACTTAATGTAATTTTATAAAGGTTTTTAATATAGATATTCCATTTATTTTAAATGATTGCAAAGTTGCCTTTTAAAATGCAGGATATTGCTTATTAACTGTAAGTCTGGTGGGAGTTTGTTCCAAAGACGAATTGTTGGTATAAAAAAGAATTTTTCTGACTTAGAGCTTTTAAACCGTTTCTGTATAATTTTTTTACCTCGGTTTGAGCGAGCGAACGTTATCCTTTCGAATAAATATTTAGGTTCTTTGTTATAAACTATTTTATGCATGAAAACCAAGCTCTTATAATTTAAGTAATTTTCAAAACTCATATTGAAAATTTGATAAGAACAGTTTGATATTCTGTCTCTTCGTTTTAAATTGAAAATATATCTAGCAATATTATTAAATGTAATTTTGAGACGTTGCAAGTCGATAATATCGCAATTATGGAAGATTTCAGATCCATATAAGAGTGTAGGTATAAGGTATGTCTTTGCTAGCAACATTCGTATATCAAGAGGTGTTGATTGTTGTACTGCCCATAGATTTCGCAGCATGGCGTGAACTTTGCCGGAGACTTTAGTTATATGGTTAGACCAAGTTAATTTTTCATTGAAACAAATTCCAAGATTCATAGTAGATGAGGTATAATCGATCAATGTGTTATCAATATATAAACCCTGAATGTTATCATCCACATCTGATTTTCTTATATAAATGCACTTCGATTTACGCGGATTTATACATAGCTTATTTACTTCAGCCCAGTTGTTAATCTTGACTAAATCACTATTTATTTTCCTAACACACTCATTAATTTCACTAACATGAGAAGAGCGATACAGTTGCACATCATCTGCGTAAATGTGCATCTTGGAGTTATCTAGAATATCCGGGAGATCATTTATGTATAGACAAAACAAAAGCGGTCCCAAAATCGAACCTTGAGGAACTCCTCTTTTCAACACCAAGGTTTCTGATACTTTACCATGTGAATGTACCCTCTGCGACCGGTTATCTACATACGAAGATAATAACCTACAAGCAGAGCTTGAGAAATTAAAAATCCTGTCAAGTTTTGTTAGTAATATAGAATGATCAACAGTATCAAAAGCTTTACTGTGGTCAAGTAAAATGAGGAAGGAATGCTCCCGTTCGTCCATATTAGCTCTCAGGTCATCCGTGACATCTATAAGAGCGGTCACACAACTTCTATTTTTCATAAATCCCGACTGTCTATCAAATATCAGTCCATTATCTTCAATATATTTAATCATTTGTTGATACATGAGCTTCTCAAGCACCTTTGATAAGTAAGGTAATATCGCGATCGGCCTAAAATCGTTGTCAGTCTTAGGTACAGGTAAAATCTTTGCCTTTTTCCATGCACTAGGAAAAACAGATTTCATTAAGGCTGTATTGTATAAGTATGTAACGTAAGGTAGTAATACTGGTAACACTATCTTAAACAATTTCGGATTAATTCCATCATCTCCCTCGGAATTGGATTTTATAGATAAAACAGCGGACAATACTTCTTCTTCACTTACACACTGGAATGAAAAGTCATTTTCCTTTCTGACACAGCAATAATCTCGATAAACGTTTCGAGAGTTACTCATGACATCTCCGCCTATAAACTTCATATTTAAGGAGTCCAGATCAATATCATCTTGTGGATTGCTATTATCCTTCAAACCTATTCCAATTTTTCGTATTTCCTTCCACTTGGCCCTACAATTAATCGCCTTCGAAAATTTCTCCTTATAGAAACGAGATTTTGCTATTCTAATTTCCTTTGCAACTACACAACGCCAAAACCTAAAAGATTCGTATAATTGTGGAATTTTATATCGTCTCCATCGACTATAGTATGCATCCCGTTTTCGAATTATGTTCCTTATGTGATTGCTGAACCAAGGTTTCTCATTGTTTGTAACAATTTTAGTTTTCAAAGGTGCACACATATCGAAAATTTCATTTAATTTCGTCTCAAAAAATTCCACCTGATCATCTACTTCCGGAGTATCGTATAATGTATCCCAAGATACGTTACAAATAAAATCCTTAAGAATGTCATAATCTATATTCCTGAAATCGCGAAAAGAAATCGTCTGTGGTTGTATAGTAAAATCGCAGTCATATATAATGTAAAGCAAATCATGTCTGGAGAACATTGGTGCTGACAACTGATCATATAACTTGATTTTCGACATTTGATTAACAAAAATTACATCCAGCAGACTATTTGAGGAATTATTATAATGTGTTGGGACATGAGTGTTTGTGGGAAACAAACCTAGCACTTGAAATGCTTCAGATAATGTGTTATCATTAAATAGGTTGCAATTAAAATCGCCAGAAATTATAATATCACTGAATGGTACAGATATGTCATTTACAACAGATACCACTTCGGTAATAGGAATACGATTATTTGGACGATACACATTGCCAATGAGAACCTTATGTTTCCCACTCATATACATCTCTAAAAATATATATTCCATGGCATCACCTACTGCTGATTTCTTTATCACACGACATTTTAAACCATTTCTAACATATATGCATGAGCCACCCGCAAATGTTTCTCTATCAGCACGAAATAATTTATACCCAGGAAGATTGTATATGCCATCCTGTAAATTAGAATGAAACCATGTTTCTGAAACACAAATTAAATCAACACCAGACGATATAAAAATATATTTAAATTCATCGAACTTATTATTTAGGCTTTGTGCATTTATATGAATCATTTTTAAACCAGATTTCTGTCTCCCAATAATGCGAATCATATTAAACATTTCGTCTTTGGCATTTCTATTTACATTAACTAGCATTAATCAAGGTTAATATAACAATGAAATCCTGCTGCATACAAGTGAAGATGAAATTATTTTGATAACAAAAAGTTTTATAAAAAACAGAAAGTGTATCAAGTTTAGTTAAACAAATAAAACATGTTTTTAAAACTAAAAAATAATTAGATATGTAGATATTTATAGTTAAAAAGATAATAATTTTTCTCTGTGTGGCATTTAATATGATTGGTAACGCAATAGCTGCGGTGTGATGTTTAATGATTGGTGTTGGCAATATCCATTTCTGGCTGGAGAGAGAATGACAAGTCAGTAGATATACGAAAGAGATTGTTGAGATCATCAGCTGACTCAATCCGAATAGCAGAAACATATTCTGATTGTTTTATGTAAACAACTCCACGAAAAGTGTAAGTATATAAATAAATAAATAAAATTTTGAGCACAATATTGTTTGGGAGAATTTTTTTAAGCATATAATATTTTTGGGTGCAAAATGCTTCCAAACATATTATATGGTCACATAATAACATTGTTTTTTGGAAGACAACATTATTGAATTTGGATGCAAAAATACAAAATGTTTGGAACTTAGACTACACAAACATATATTGTTTAGACCAATATGCTTTCAAACATATTATATATTGGAAGAGATCAAACATATAAATGTTTGGGCAATACCCAAAAATGTATATGCTTGAAGCAAAATATGTTTGGGAGTATATGTTACAGAAGCGATTTTTTGTGAGCGTGTAGAAGATTATCCAACTACTTGAATATAGAACACAATTTAAAAACAAGTAAGGAAAGTCTAAAGTCGGGCGGGGCCGACTATATTATACCCTGCACCACTTTGTAGATCTAAATTTTCGATACCATATCACATCCGTCAATTGTGTTGGGGGCTATATATAAATGTTTGTCCCAAATACATACATTTCAATATCACTCGATCTGGACAGAATTTGATAGACTTCTACAAAATCTATAGACTCAAAATTTAAGTCGGCTAATGCACTAGGGTGGAACACAATGTTAGTATAAAATATGGGAAACATGTAAATCTGAAGAAATTTTAAGGAAACTTCGCAAACGTTTATTTATGATTTATCGATCGATATATATGTATTAAAAGTTTAGGAAAATTAGACTCATTTTTACAACTTTTTGACTAAGCAGTGGCGATTTTACAAGGAAAATGTTGGTATTTTGACCATTTTTGTCGAAATCAGAAAAACATATATATGAGAGCTATATCTAAATCTGAACCGATTTCAACCAAATTTGGCACGCATAGCAACAATGCTAATTCTACTCCCTGTGCAAAATTTCAACTAAATCGGAGTTAAAAATTGGCCTCTGTGGTCATATGAGTGTAAATCGGGCGAAAGCTATATATGGGAGATATATCTAAATCTAACCGATTTCAATCAAATTTGGCACGCATAGCTACAATGCTAATTCTACTCCCTGTGCAAAATTCCAACCAAATCGGAGCACAAAACTGGCATCTGTGGTCATATGCGTGTAAATCGGCCGAAAGCTATAGATTGGAGCTATATCTAAATCTGAACCGATCTCAACCAAATTTGGGAACTATATCTAAATCTAAACCGATTTCAATAAAATTTGGCACACTTGACTATAGTACTAATGGTTCTTCTTGTGCAAAATTTTAAGCAAATTAGGGTAAAAAAACAATAGGGATCTATTCTGAGCCAAAACACATACTTGTGCCAAATTTGAAGTCGATTGGACTAAAACTGCGACCTAGACTTTGATTACAAAAATGTGTTCACGGACAGACGGACATCGCTATATCGACTCAAGAGCCCATCTGAGCATTTTTGCCAAAGACACCACGTGTCTATCTCGTCTCCTTCTGGGTGTTGCAAACATATGCACTAACTTATAATACCCTGTTCCACAGTGTGGCGCAGGGTATAAATATGGGAAACATTTAAATCTGAAGCAATTTTAAGGAATCTTCGCAAAAGTTTATTTATGATTTATCGCTCGATATATATGTATTAGAAGTTTAGGAAAATTAGAGTAATTTTTACAACTTTTCGACTAAGCAGTGGCGATTTAACAAGGAAAATGTTGGTATTTTGACCATTTTTGTCGAAATCAGAAAAACATATATATGGGAAAATAATTGTATAATTAGATATAATGCATTTGGACGTCAATTGCCTGTTTCGGTATCAGGCTAACATGAAATATAATATATATGGGAGCAATATCTAAATCTGAACCGATTTCAATCAAATTTGGCACACATGACTATATTACTAATTGTACTCCTAGCGCAAAATTTCAACCAAATTGGACCAAAACTCTGGCTTCTGGGGCCATATAAGTCCATATCGGGCGAAAGCTATTTATGGGAGATATATCTAAATCTGAACCGATTTCAACCAAATTTGGCACGCATAGCAACAATGCTAATTCTACTCCCTGTGCAAAATTTCAACTAAATCGGAGTTAAAAATTGGCCTCTGTGGTCATATGAGTGTAAATCGGGCGAAAGCTATATATGGAGATATATCTAAATCTGTAACCGATTTCAACCAAATTTGGCACGCATAGCTAAAATGCTAATTCTACTCCCTGTGCAAAATTTCAACCAAATTGGGGTAAAACTCTGGCTTCTGGGACCGTATTAGTCCATATCGGGCGAAAGATATATATGGGAGCTATATCTAAATCTGAACCGATTTCAATAAAATTTGGCACACATGGCTATAGTACAAATTGTTCTTCTTGTGCAAAATTTTTAATTTTAATTTTAAGCAAATTGGGGTAAAACTCTGGCTTCTGGGGTCATATAAGTCCATATCGGGTGATATATATATATATATAATATATATATATATATATATATATATATAATATATATATATATATATATATATATATATATATATATATATATATATATATATATATATATATATATATATATATATATATATATATATATATATATATATATATATATATATATATATATATATATATATATATATATATACCCTGCCAGCATTTCAAAGTTCTATTTCATCCTCATCGATACCACAGACTCGTAAGTGACACTGCAACAATCGCCAACTGTGATAATATTTTGCCATCACTATTCCCATGAAAGTACTTTGCCATCACTATTGTTACAAGACCCATTTCATATTTTGTGAAACACTTTTCACATCTAGCTTCTTATAATTTATTTAAATAAAAATGATAATGTAGTGCTGAAAAGATAGTTATTTCGCTTAAAATTGTGAAAGGTATATTGGTGAACAATTTTTGACTTTCCAAATGGAATAAAGTGATAGTTTTTCAAAT